>NC_080791.1:85516552-85816552 GCF_028018385.1 Neofelis nebulosa | reverse complement strand
AAAATTTAACTATGTATAGGTGAATAATTTTTACAACTGTAAGAATTATTAAAATCTAATTATTATGCACAATGCACTGATTTACTTGTAGCCTCTATTTAAATATAGTATGTTTTATTCTTCATAGGAGATCTTTATTAGAAAAATCAATAGGTAATAAGTTTATGTAGAGATCTTTGATTAAACCTACTTAGCAAACTTGTCATTATTAATTGATTTTTTAAACTGATTTCAAGCTATTGTATTCCAAAATGTGTTTCTTCATTTGCTGTCACATTTTAAATGAATGAGAAAGCTTAACAATATTTTTACTGAACTGCATTATGTTAGTTTATAAAGGAAGTTTTTAGCCTTCTATTTGTATTTTTACTATTTGAAAAGGTATTCATTTAAAATTCTATCACAATGGAAAGGTCTATCCATGGAATATGTAGACTAAATTCTTTTTCTTATCCTGATAACATAATCACTTATATTTTAAATACAAACTGTTTGGTTTATGTGTAATTTCAAATTATTTTGCCAGCTAGTGCGTTTTCTCAGGGTAACTTTTTATGGTAGTTAATAATATCTTATAATTATTTTTTAAAATGGCTTTCCTTTCAAAAAATTTGTCTCAAAGCTTTTATTAAACATAGTATTTACTTTTCTGCTTTTTAAATCAGCTATTTACTGAATGGCTCTTGAGAGTATTTTTTCCTTCTCTGTTCATAGGCAGATTAGAGACGGTTATTTCTTTTGGAAAGCCCCAAATAAACTCATCTTAATTAAATTCACTGTAAACATACAAGGTCTTCTCAATGATACACATTCTTTTTAGGTAGATTCATGTGAACTTAATACCTTATTGATAACTTATGAGAAATTTGACTCATCTTTAGAAGCTACAAATAATAGATTTATTGGCACAGGTGACTGATAATATTAGTAGAAGTTAACAGGTGATTTTGGACTTAAGAGAAAGGGATCTAGACTGAGAGAAACGAGAAGAAATTTTTAAAAAGGAGTAAGTCAGGTGTAACAAAAGCAGGATGGGAATCATAGGAATTCTTGATTATTTAAGAGATTCTAAACTCTTTTTTCTTTTTCAACAATTTATGAGACTTGATATCTCTCCAAAGGGCCATACATGAACTGTAGACTGGCACAGTGACAGCTAACCTATGATAATGCTAAATGATAATATTCCATTTGTTTTTTTGTTTTTTTAATTTTTGTTAACATTTATTTATTTTTGAGACAGGGAGAGACAGAGCATGAACGGGGGAGGGTCAGAGAGAGAGGGAGACACAGAATCTGAAACAGGCTCCAGGCTCTGAGCCGTCAGCACAGAGCCCAACGCGGGGCTTGAACTCACGGACCACGAGATCGTGACCTGAGCTGAAGTCGGACGCCCAACCGACTGAGCCACCCAGGCACCCCTGTTTTTTAAATTTTTTAAAATGTTTTATTTATTCTTGAGAGAGCGAGAGCAAGAGAGAGAGAGGGCACGAGTCGGGGAGGGGCAGAGTGAGAGAGGGACACAGAATTGGAAGCAGGCTCCAGGCTCTAAGCTGTCAGCACAGAGCCTGACGCGGGGCTCAAACTCACAAGCTGCTAGATCATGACCCGAGCTGAAGTCGGATGCTTTACTGACTGAGCCACCCAGGCTCCCCGATATTATTCCATTTGAATGAGTACCCTTCAACTCACATGTACAACTTGTATATTGTTCTGAAATAGATGGATCATATGTAATCATTGGGGGATTATTGGTGGATGAATGGGATGGTTTTGGTATTTCACTGTTTTGGAAGCTGTTATTTGTGTTAAAAGTGTTAACTGCTTATGGTTTATAAATATAAAATGAGTTTTGATTTTGGATATATATAAGAAGTGAACTTCAGAAAGTAACACTGAAGGTGTTAAAATCATTGCAATGTTAGCATGATAAAGTTTGATGATGAAATTTATAGAGTTCTCCCAAAGTTAACATTCAGTTTAGAATTAATGAATGGATAAATTTTGTCAAATTCCTGAAAATACTGAGTTTGTCTTAGTGGTCTCAAATGACAGCATAAAGTCCTTTATAGGGCTTCCTTCCTGGGAGCTTATTAAAACTAGATTCTGCAGCCTTGCTTCCACAGATTTTCATTTATTAACTCTATGATGGGAGCCTGGGAGTTTGTTTGTTTTTGGAGTTTGGTTTTTGAATTAGGTTCTCAGATAATTTTGATGTTGCAGTCACATGCAAAGCAATATTCACTACTTTAAACCTTAAAGTGAAGGCATTTATTTCCTCTGGAAATGCATTAAAATAAATAGGTTCAAATAAAGTCTTCAGAGATTATGGGGATCAGAACTGTTTAGTTTGTAGTTGTAGAAAAATAGCCTCTGCACAACTCTTACAGTAGGTTTAACATTATGGATTTGAACAATTCTTGAGCAGCTCTGAAGGTGATTTTGAAATGGCAGGAATTTGAATTACTTTGATGGGAGAGGCTGCTGTGTAAGAGTGAATTATTTAGCTCTTGAGCAGAGTACACCATTCAGCATCCATGTCTTAGCGAGTCTGTTGTTCTCTTCTTGTCACAATAACTTCCATTCAGGGTCTGAAACGGACATATATCTTTCAGTTATTTTAGGTATAATCATTATATGGGAAAATGTATTTTGTGTAGATATTTTTAAATTTGAGAAATTACAGAAGTCTCAGGAATGTCATTCTTGTCCAAATTAAGGTAAATGTAGTAAAACTATGATGGCTGGGAGTTTTCTTCTTCATCTGTCCTCACCTTTCGTTAATGTGAACACTTCTTTAAATGCTAATATATTCATTAACTGTTCTTCTCGAAACAAAAAAAAAGTTATCATTTTAATCACTTCTTTGGCTGCTTATACTTTAAAATGAATGAGTTTTTGTAATTTGGTAGTCTCAATTAACATTCTTTACTTTTTTTCCCTCATATTTCTGAAACAAAATGTTTTCTTTTCTTTTCAAAGGAATTCTAGACCTAAACCATCAGTTGGATGTTTTTGTTTTTGTTTTTGTTTTGGTAGCTTTGGGTATTCTGCAATCACTCTAAGGCTACTTTTATGGTTAGATCTAAATCGAGATCTTAGATTGTACCCCTATCTAGAGTTCACTGCTTCACCTTTATAGTTGGCTTAACATCAGTCTGACTTCTCTCTTTCCCATATGCCTGTTTATTATAGTTTCCAAAAAATTTCTTTATTTTAATTGAAAGGCAGTATAGCATAATGGTTGACTTGGCAGCCCACCTGCTTCATTTTGAGTTCTGGTTCTGCTGCCTATGAGCTGTGTTATTTTGAATGGTTCCTTAACCTCTCTGTCCCCCAGTTATTATTATTATTTTTAATCTGTAAAATGAGATACTTAAGTTCTCATAGAGTTATTGTAAGAACTAAATGAGTTAATATATGTAATTAGAGCCTGGCACACAGCAATAAGTACTATTTACGTAGTTGTTGTTGTTGTTATTTTGGTTGGTATTGGAGGTTTACTTATGTGTAGTGAAAGAAGCCCTTATTACCTGTATCCACTTAGTGTTTTCTAAGTTTGTGTTATAGGAAGAAATTTTTTTTTAAATTTTTTAATTACTCACACGCACACATGATTTGGGGAGGGGGCAGAGATGGAGGGAGACACAGAATCCGAAGCAGACTCCAGGCTCTGAGCCGTCAGCACAGAGCCCTACATGGGGCTCAAACTCACAAACCATGAGATCATGACCGGAGCTGAAGTGGAACACTTAACTGACTGAGCCACCCAGGTGCCCCAGGAAGAAATCTTTTTATCTATAATGTAGATAACTGTTGAAAGTAGATATCAACTTTGTACCTTTATGCCAGTATTATATAGAGCTTTAATATATATACTGTATACTTTATTCACAGTATTTATTGTATATTTCTTTTCCTATATGTGACAGTCACAATTTTTAATTTTTCATTTTTTTCCTCACATTTCTATTTCTGTTAATTGATAGAGTACATAAGCTCTCCTTTAAAGGAATTTAGTCTCTACATTGGTGAATCAATTTCTGAAAAAAGTAAATGTGATAGAGAATAAAAACCAACAAATTCCATCTCCGATATAGAGTAAGAATTCTTTATGCTAAAGTTTCCCATCTTTTTTTCACAGCACACATGGAATATGATAAATTAAATGACACAGCAGTAAATGACTAGATGAGCAAAGCTGCACAAGGGTAGTTGTCACCCTAACAACTTAGAGCAGTGGTTCTTATATGTTACTGTGCTTCAGAATCACCTAGACGACTTGCTAAAACACAAATTCCTGAGTGACACTCCCCACTTTTCTGATTACATAAATCTTGAGTTTGGCCCAAGAATTTGCATTTCAGACAAGTTGCCAGATGATGCCCATTCTCCTGGTCTGGGGACCACACTATGATAAATACTAGTTTAGTGTGTTGGTATCCTGGTGTGGTAGATGGTAGGTCTCAACCAAGCTGTCTCGTGTCCTAGTTCCCCGAACCTGTGACTGTATTTCCTTACATAGCAAAAGGTACTTTGCAAATGTAATTAAGGACCCCGAATGGATATTCTGGGTGGGTTCAATGTAATCACAAGAGCCCTTAAAAGTGGAAGAAGGCAGAAGAAATAGTCTGAAGGAGATGTGACTATGGAAGAATGGTCAGAGGGATGCAGTGCTGCTGGCTTTGAAGTTGGAGGAAGGAGCCACAAAGCAAGGAATGTTTGCAGCATCTAGAAGCTGGAAAAAAAACATAGAAAGGACTCTCTCCTAGGGCCTCCAGAAAGGAATGCAGCCCTACCAACACCTTGATTTTTAGCACAGTGAGAGTTATATTGGATTTCTGACCTTAAAACTATTAAGATAATAAATTTTTAAAAATTTTTATTGAAGTATAGTTGCCATACAATATTATATTGGTTTCAGGTGTACAACATAGTGATTCAACAGTTTATACATTACAAAATTTTCAGCATGAGAAGTATAGTTAGTTGCTCTCTGTCACCAAAGTTACTACAGTATCATTAATTATATTTTCTATGCTTTACTTCTCATCTCCCTGACTTACTTACTTTATAACTGAAAGGTTGTACCTCTTAGTGCCTTTCATCTATTTCATCCATCACCCCTCCCACAACCCCAATCCGCTCTGGCAACCACCAGATTATTTCCTGTATTTATGAATCGATTTCTCCTTTGTTTTGTTTTTTAGCTTCCACATATAGGTGAAATCGTATGGTATTTGTCTTTGTAACTTATTGCACTTAACATAATATCCTCTAGGTCTATCCATGTTGTCACTAATGGCATGATTGCACTTTTTTTTTTTTTTTATGGCTGAGTAATAAATATTTCATTGTGTGTGTGTGTGTGTATATATATGCCATATTTTCTTTATCCATTTGTCTATCAGTGGACACTTAGATTGCTTTTGTATTTTGGCTGTTGTAAATAATGCTACAGTAAACAAGGGTGTATATATTTTTTCAAATTAGTGTTCTTGTGTTCTTCAGGTAAATATCCAGAAGTGGTTATTTACTGGTTTGTATGGTATTTCTGTTTTTAGTTTTTTGAGGAACCTCCATACTCTTTTCCATAGTTGCTGCACCCGTTCACATTTCCACCAATAGTGCATGAGGTCTTCCTTTTCTCCACATCCTGGCCAACATTTATTCTTTTTTATCTTTTTGATATAGCCATTCTGACTGGTATCAGGTGATATCTCATGGGTTTGAATTACATTTCCCTAATGATTAGTAATGTTGAGCATCTTGTCTTGAATCTCTTAGCCACCTGTGTGTCTTCTTTGGAAAAATGTCTACTCAAGTATTCTGCCTATTTATTAATTGGATTATTTGTGGGACTTTTTTTTTTTTTTTTTTTTTTTGGTGTTGCGTTGTAGGAGTTCTTTATATATTTTGGATATTAATCCTTTTTCAGATATATCATTTGTAAATTGTCTTCTCCCATTTAGCACATTGCCTTTTAATTTTGTTGATGGTTTTCCTTAACTGTTTAAAAGCTTTTTAGTTTATGTAGTCCTATGTTTTTTTTCTTTTCTTTTGTTTCTCTTGCCTGAGGAGACAGATCTAGAAAAATATTGTTAAGGCTGTTTGCTTACACGTAGCTGTCAAGTTTTCCCAACACCATCTATTGAAGAGACTGTCTTTCCTCCATTGTATATTCTTGCCTCCTTTGTCATAGATTGACCATATAAGTGTGGATTCATTTCTGGGCTCTCTGTTCCATTCATTTGTGTGCTTCTTTTTATGCCAGTACTGTATTGTTTTGATTACTATGGCTTTGTAGTATAGTTCAAAATGTAAGATAATAAATTTGTGTTGTTCTAAGCCCTAACTTTATAGTAGTTTTTTACAGCAGCAGTAGGATACTAAGACATCTGTAACCAATTCTCCGTTTATCAGCTGGCTCCATGCTGAGAGTTCCCAGTCTCTGCTCATGTCCTCAATGCCTGAGACTGAGAAAATAGCCTGGAGCATTGGCTCCCTGGTTTTCCCACCATCAAACTGAGAAAACTACCAGTATCTGAACCCACCTTGTTTTCCTTCTTATTATGTTGGAGAAAGTGCCCCAACTTCTGTAAAAAGCCAATCTACTTTTGTTTGTTCCCATCCTCTCTGGCCTTGATTGATTGATTGATACACACACTCGCATGTAAGTGCATGTGTGCCTACCATGTGATGTATTTCTACGTATGTATATACCTGTGCAACCACTACTTGGGCTTAAATATGTGCCCTACAGATTTAATTATTTTTCTTACCTCTGTCATCACCACTTAGTTTTGTTTGTATTTGGCCTTCATAAAATAGAATAATATAAATTGAATCATATAACATGTATGGAATCATACATCTTTTGTGTCTGTCTTTTTCACTAATATTATGTGAGATTTATTTATGTTGTTGCATGTATCAGTATTTTATTCCTTTTCATTGCTGTGTGGTGTCCCATTGTATGAATATACCACAATTTATTCATTCTCTTAATGGTTGGTATTTAGGTAGTTTCTAGTTTGGGGATATTATGAATAAAGCTGCTATGAATATCTTTGTATGTATCATTTAATGAACATAAGCAGCTCTTTCTGTGGCATATATATCTAGGTTAACATATCTAGGTTAACATATATCTAGGCTGAATCTTAGGGGTAGGTACTGCCAAACACTTTTCTGAAGTAGTTGTGTAAATTTATCGTTTCCCCAGCAGTGATTGACAGTTTTACTTGCTCCACATCTTTTTTAACTTTTTGTATTGTCTTTGTAATTTTAGCCACTGTGGTGATTTTATGGTAATATCTCTTATAATTGGCAATTCCCTGATAACAAATGATGATGAACTTTTCATATCAGCTAATTGGATATCCTCTTTTGTGAAATCTCCATGTTTTTTGCCTGATTTTTGTTGTTTGTCTTTTTTTAAATGATTTGTTGGAATTCTCTGTATATTCTGGATGTGCCTTTTCCAGACACATATGTAGATATTAGTATCTAGTTATGATATTTGCTCCTTGTCTGGGTTTTTTGCCTTTTTAAAAATGGTGTTTTTCATATACAGAAGTTTTTAATTTCGGTAAAATCAAATTGAGCAGTCTTTTAGGGTTAATATTTTAGCCTTACCCAAAGGTGATGAAGATAGTCTCCATTTTCTTCTAAAAGTTTTATTACTTTACCATTCATATGTTTGTCTGTAATCTATCTCACTCAAATTAATTTTTATATTTGATGATGTTATGGGTCAAGGTTTTTTTTTTCCCCCAGTATGCATATCTCGTTGACTTAGCACCAATTAGTAAAAAGACTAGCATTTTCCTGCTGAACTGTATTAAAACCTTTGTTATAAATCAGATAATCATATAAGTGTAGCTCTTTTATTTGGTTCTGTTCCTTTGATCTGTTTGTCTACATTCGCCACATATAATACTCTTCTGTAAACTAACCATAAATTATGATATTTGAAGTAAGTTTCTCCAGTTTTGTTCTATTTAATGTTTGCCTTGGCTATTCCAGGTTTTTTGCATTTCTATATATACCTTACAATGAGTGTGCCATTTTGTACTGGAAAAAGATTCTCCACTGGAATTGTATTGAATCTGTAGACCAATTTGAAGGGAATTGATAACCTTGCAAATTCTTTGAATCCATGAACATAGGTGTATCTTTCTATTTGTTTAGGTTGTCTTCATTTTCTCTCAGCAGTGTAACGGTCTTATACATGTTTCCTTTGACTTTGTTTCAACTATTCGATGCTTTTTTTGGAGTTGTCATATATGTTATTTTAAAATTTTGTTTTCTAGTTGGCTTTTGCTAGTATGCAGAAATTTAGTTATTTCAGTGAATGAATGAATGAATAAATTCAGTTTCAGTGATTTTTTGCACACTGATCTTCTGTCAAGAGACTCTGCAAATTCACATGTTTATTCTTTTACTGTGTAGAGAAATCCCATTTGTTAATGATGACCTTTTAACTTCTTCCTTTCCAGTTTCTCTCTCTCTCTTTTTTTTTTTTTTAACTTTATTTATTTTGAGAGAGAGACACAGGAGGGGCAGAGAGAGAGGGAGACAGAGAGAATCCCAAGCTGGCTCCACGCCATCAGCATAGAGCCTGATGTAGGGCTCGAACCCAGGAACCATGAAGTCATGACCTGAGCTGAAACCAAGAGTCTGATGCTCAACCAACTGAGTTGCCCAGGAGCCCCTCCAGTTTTTATTTCTATTTTAGTGAATTGTCATGTCATTGGTTTACCATTAATATGATGTAAGTCCTAAGATTTTGTTATTGTTGTTTGTTTGTTTTTGTAGATAATTCTTGTAGGTTAAAAGAAGTTCCTTTTTACTCCTAGTTTATCAAAAGAAGTGCTGAATGTCATCAGATACTTTTACTGCAGCAGTGTGGGTGATCATGTGATTTTTTAAAAATCCTATTAATATGCACAGGTTAATTTTAAAATATTTTGCCAACTTTCTATTCTTGTAATATACTCCATTTGCTCATGCTCTTTTTTATATACCATTGTATTCAATTTGGTAAGTTTTGTTTAGAATTTTTTGTTATCTATGTCGATGAGACCATTGTTTTGTAATTTTCCTTTCCTGTTATGCTCTTGTCAAGTTTTGGTATCCAGGTTATACTGACTGCATAAAACCAGATGGGAAGTATTCCTTCATTTTCTATTTACTGACAGAGTTTATGGTTGATGTTATTTCTTCCTTAAATATTTGGAAGAATATTCACTGATAACAGTGAAACCATCTGGGCCTGGATTTTTCTTTGTAGCAGTATTTTTATTTATTTTTATTTTTTTTTTTTTTTGAGAGAAAGAGAGCAAGTGGGGGAGGGGCAGGCTGGGAGACAGAAACCCAAGTTGGCTCTGAGCTGTCAGTGCAGATCCCTATGCAGGCTGGGACTTATGAGCCATGAGGTCATGACCTGAGTTGAAATCAAGAATCCGAGGCTTAACCTCTTGAGCCACCCAGGCGCTCCAGATTTTTAATTTCTTCTCTTCAGTCTTGATAAATTGTATCAATTAAACTTAAATTTAACTTAATTTAAATGTTAGAATATTTAGGCTAAAGCTTTTTATAATGTCCTTTTATGATCTTTAGTGTTTGTCAGATCTCTTGTGTTGACTTTTTTAATCCTTAATACTGGTAATTTGGGTTCTCTCTCACCCTGATTTTTCCTTAATCAGATTTGCTGGGGTTTATCAGTTTTAACTAATTTTGTTAAACAACCAGCTTTTGTTTTCATTGAATTTTGCTATTGCATGTTTGCTTTTTATCATTGATTTGTGTTATTTTTTCTTCATGTTTTTTGGTTTTAATCTGTGCCTCTTTTTCAGTCTTTTTCAGATAAAAGCTTAGGTCATTAATTTTCATCCTTTTTTATCTTATTTGTTAAAAGCCATAAGTTTTCTTCTTACTGCTGTAGATAGCCCCCACAAGTTTGTATGTGTCATATTTTTCTTATTGTTCAGTAAAAAATGGAAATTTTTAAAGATATATGTTCTTTAAGTTCCAAACATTTGCAAATGCTCAATGATCTTTTTGTTATTGATTTCTAATTTAACTCTCCTGTTAAATATTTCAGAAAATATACTTTGCATGATTTTTGATCTTTTGAATTCTTTTTTTTTTTAATTTTTTTTTTTTTCAACGTTTTTAATTTATTTTTGGGACAGAGAGAGACAGAGCATGAACGGGGGAGGGGCAGAGAGAGAGGGAGACACAGAATCGGAAACAGGCTCCAGGCTCCGAGCCATCAGCCCAGAGCCTGATGCGGGGCTCGAACTCACGGACCGCGAGATCGTGACCTGGCTGAAGTCGGACGCTTAACCGACTGCGCCACCCAGGCGCCCCTGATCTTTTGAATTCTTAAAATACTTTTATTCTTGTGAAATATTTCTTTTTGTCTGTAGTACCACCTTAAAGCCTGTTTGTTTTCAAATTGATATAAATAAATGGTGACTCTGAATGGAATTTCTTTCACTTTCATAATTTCTGTGGCGTAATATTTAAAGTTTGTGACTAGGAAATGTGTTTTTTTTTAAATCTAATCTGACAATCTTCATCTTTTAATTGGCAAATTCTTTGAGATTTAATGGACAATATTTTTGAAGTAAGTCTACCATCTTTCTATTAGTTTTGTGTTTTTGTCCTCTGTTTTATTTCTCCTGTCTTGTCTTCTTTTGGAATCAAAGTATTTTTCCTCACTCAAATCTTTTTTTCTTATATTAACTTATTAGTTATATAATCCCTTTTTAAGAAAAGTTTTTATAAATATTTTTATTCTTTATATTATATAACATGAATTTTTGGCTTTTTATTAACTCAAATACCACTGTCACACTTTCAGAACTGTGCAAAACTTATTTTAACTTCATTTAAGTCCCTTCTACTTTTTGTGCTATTACTTATGAAAGTAATACTTCAGATTGTCTTACAGCCCTAAAAACATTGTTGTCGTTGTTTAAATGTTTTCATTATCTTTATCCAAACGTACCCTTGAGTTTTCTTTGTACCATCTTGCTTTTGCCTGTTTCATTTTGTTTTTGCCTGAATTACTCCTTTAGTATGTATTTTATTACAGATCCACTAGCAAAAAAATTTCTCAAAATTTGTTTTCTGAAAGTGTTTTTTAGTTTTGTCCAGATTTTAAGGGATTTTTCACTGATTCTAGATTTACAAATTGGTAATTTCAGCACTTTAAAGATGATATTGCATTTTTTTCTGGTTTCCATTTTTCTCATAAAAAGTTAGCCATTCCATTCCATTCCATTCTGTTGAACAGACAAAATTCTTCATTTGAAAATAAGGTAGTCTGGGGCGCCTGGGTGACGCAGTCGGTTAAGCGTCCGACTTCAGCCAGGTCACGATCTCGCGGTCCGTGAGTTTGAGCCCCGCGTCAGGCTCTGGGCTGATGGCTCGGAGCCTGGAGCCTGTTTCCGATTCTGCGTCTCCCTCTCTCTCTGCCCCTCCCCCGTTCATGCTCTGTCTCTCTCTGTCCCAAAAAAAAAATAAAAAAACGTTGGAAAAAAAAAAAGAAAATAAAGTAGTCTGTAATTCTGACCACTTTCAAAGTTTTCTCATTGTCTTTTTTTTTCCAGAGTAGTTTTTTAGAGCAGTTTAGGGCTTACAGCAAAATTGAGGGGAAGGTACAGAGATTTTCCGTGTACTACCTGCCCCAACACATGCATAGGACATGCCCATTACCAACATCCCCCTCCAGAGTATATTTGTTACAGTTGATGAACCTACATTGACACATCATGATCATTTAAAGTTCATGGGGTACAGTACAGTTTATTCTTGGTCTTATTCTTAATGTTACTTCTGTGGGCTTGGGCAAATGTATAATGACTTGTATCCATCATTACAATACTATAGAATTTTCATAGCACTAAATCCTCTGTTATCTGCCTATTCTTCCCTCCTCCCAATTCCTGGAAACAACTAATCTTTTTACTGTCTTCACAGTTTTGCCTTCTCATTGCCTTAATTTCAGTAATTTTACCGTACTGGGCCTCGATGCGTTTTGTTTGTTTCTTTTGTATTTATATTGTGTAGCGTTTACTAAATTCCTTAAATTTGTGAGTTAATGTCCTTTATCAGTTTTGGAAAGCTCTCTACCAGTGTTTCTTCAAAATATTTCTTCTGTCCTATTCTCTTTTCCTTTAGATCTCTGACTATATTTGTTTCCTGTATTGTCCACCTGTTTTCCTCTCTGTGCTTCAGTCTGATTACTTTCTCCCAACCTGCTTTCTAGTTCATTTGTCTTCTGTTAGGTTGAGTCTAATCTGCTAATAAACGTAATAAGCTTTAAATTTTATTTATTTTATTCTGTGGTTTTGTGTTGTGTAGAATTTTCATTTGATTAAAAAAAAGTTTTTATTTATTTTGAGAGAGAGTGTGTGTGTGCACGTGTACTTAAGTGAGGGAGCAGAGAGAGAGAGGGAGAGAAAGAATCCCAAGCAGGCTCCTCACTGTCCGCCCAGAGTCCAATGCGAGTCTTGATCTCACGAACCAACCCTGAGATCATGACCTGAGCCAAAATCAAGAGTCAGATACTTAACTGACTCTTAATTTTATTCTCTGCTCAACTTCACCTTCTTTTCCCCCATTGTTTTGAATGTTAATCATAGTTATTTTCATGTTAATGTTAATATCTGAATCACCTGTTTTTTCTCTTGTGTATTTTTTTCTGTTGGCTTTCAGTTATTTTGTTCTATTTTATAACCTGTTTTGATTGAATGCAGTCACTTGGTCCTATTTTCTAGCATGTTTATAATTATTGAACTAAATTAAAAATTATAATAACCCAATTTTAAAAACTGTCAGGGGATTGAAGAGACATTTCCCCAAAGAAGATATGTAAATATCCATTAAGCACATGAAAAAGCTGTTCATTGGTTATTAGAAAATGCCAAAGTCACAATGAAATATTTCTTTACTTTCACTAGGGTGGCTCTAATGAAGACATAGACAGTAACAAGTGGCATTGGCAAGAATGTAGGGAATTTGGAACCCTTATATATTGCTGTGTATGTGAAAATATAAAATGGTACAGCCACTTTGAAAAAGGTTTGACAGTTCCTCAAAAAGTTAAACATCATTTTCATGTAACTCATCAATTCTACTCCTAGATATATATATATCCAAGAGAATTGAAAACTTATGACCCCAGAAAACCTGTACACAAATGTTTTAGCACATTCTTTATAATAACTAAAAAGTGAAAACAACCCAGATGTCCATCAACTGATAAAGGATAAACAAAAATGTTGTATCTGTGCATTGAAATATTGACATCCATAAAAAGGAATAATGTGCTAATGCATGCTACAACATTTATGAACCTTGGAAACATTATGCCAGGTAAAAGAAGCCAATAAAAAAATTCCACTTATTGTATGATTCCATTTGTATGGAATGTCTAGAATAAGCAAATCCATAGACACATGGTTGCCAGGAGCTAGAAGGAAGTGGAGAAGGAATGGAGAGTGACTGCTAATGGGTATAGGGTTTTGGTTTGGGGTTTTGTTTGTTGTCTTGAGAAGATGAAAATATTCTGGAATTAGGTAATGGTGATGGATATACTAAAACCCTTTGGATACACTAAAAACCTTGTGGATGGGGTGCCTGGGTGCTCATTAAGTTAAGCATCTGACTCTTGATTTAGGCTCAGGTCATGATCTCATGGTGTGAGTTTGAGCCCTGCATCAGGTTCTGTGCTGACAGTGCTGAGTAGGCTTGGGGTAAAAAAAGGAAAAAAAACAAAACAAAACAAAACAACCAAAACCCTGTGGATAAACTAAAACCACTGAATTTCATACCTTAGTGAATTTAATGGTATATGTATTATGTATCAATTTTTTTAAAGAAGGCCTTCTACTCTGAGGTTATAAAAAAAATATTATAGGAGTTCTAAATAATGTTGTGCTCTATGAAAATTAAACCTTTTACTTTTGTTTTTCCTCTGCAGGTAGATAGTGTATGAATAGGTTACTTTAATCCTGTCTTGGGTTGGTTGTATTCTTTGTTAAGGCTGATCTATTTCAGTTTTGCCCTCACACCCAGTGGTAACCTTACTGTAGTCCTAACTAACATGGCCAACCTTGGAGGGTCTTCAAGTCCAGCCCCTGTCTCTCTCACATGGTGTGGTTTTCTGTGGTGGCTGACACCTTTGCTTAGGTTTCTAGCCTTTTATTTACTGCTTTCTGCTGGTATTCTGGAACTCACACTCTGCTCAGTGGCAGTTTAGCGGAGCCTTGTGGTTCCTTCCTGTTTGTAGCTTGACCCTTATGTGCCATCTACTTTCTTGGCTAAGTGAGACTGCTACTTTCTGCTAAAACTCTTATTTTCCTGTGCTGCGAATTGGCTACCACTCTCAGAGAAAAGGCCAGGTGAATGTGGAGCTTGCCTTATGTTCTTCCGTTCATTCATAGATCCTAGCCCCTCACATCTTGCCTAGACTGCTGCCTAATGAATCGAAACAGCTATTTTGTATATTTTATTCAGATTTTGTAACTATTTTATTGTTTTCCCCAAGAAGGTTAATGTGGTATAAACCATTCTGTCAAAACTGGTATTGAAGTCCTCCTCTTGCCTCCTTTCTTCAATATTCAATCGTCTATTTTTCCTCTCTCCCTTTTCCCCTCTCTCATTAGTACTTGCACCTCATCATTAGCCTCTTTCCCTGTGGGATTCTTACCATTGGCTGTCAAGCATGCCACTATGTTTCTTTATGTTTTAAAAAACCTGCTCAATGCCACATTCTTTCTCTTAACTCTGCTGCAGTGGCTTTCAGCTGAGGGTGGTTTTGTACCACAGGGAACATTTGGCAATGTCTAGAAACATTTTAGTTTGTCACAACTGGGGAAAGGGATATTACTGGTATCTAGAGGCCAGAAATGCTGCTAAAATCCTACAATGCCTAAGATAGCCGCCCACAGCAAGGACCTGTGTGGCCCCATGTGTTAGTAGATGAAAAAACCCTGCTCTACTGTCTAGCTTGCCTGCATAGCCAAAATGTTTAAAAGAGTTGACTATTTTTGTTGTCTCCTTTTCCACATCTCCCTTTCATACTTTTTAAAAAGTTTTAATTTTTTTCAGATAGTACTCAGATGATTTTTAAAGGTAAAATAGTGCTACAACACTTAACAAAGAAAATGGCAGTTTTCTCCTAACACCCTTTAGTTACATAGTCTTGGCTAGTTAGATGTAGATGGAATGAATGTGGTTTATTTTCCTGGATAAAAAGACAACAAATTAGTAAGGAGTAAACTCTTAATAATTTTTTTTCTGCTTATAACTTGGATGTAGTAGCTAATCTTGTTAGAAAATAAATCCCTTCCTTTATAAAGTTCCTATTATTCTGGTTTTCTCTTGTTTGCAGTAGAATGCAGTCCTCACTGTGATAGGGCTTATTTTTCCAAGACTTCTCATGTGTGAAACTTGCTTTGAACTCCAGGGCTCATCTCATACACACCCCCTTGAATATATCATGAATATATCAAATTTAACATGGCCAAAACTGGACTCTGTTTTCTGTTCCAAATATGGGTATGACTAAAACCCTGTGGATAGACCTCCATTTACCCAGTTACTCAGTCCAGAAACTTGAGGGTCATCCTGATTCTTTCTTTTTCCTTGCCATTTATTTTGCCTCTTAAATTTCTCCAATCCATTCCTTTCTCTCCATTTCCACTGCCACCACTGTAGTTGGTCCAGCCTAACTGCCCTGCCAGCATTTTTATTTCTGCCCTCATTGCAGTTCTTCCTCTACATCACAATGAGTGATATTAAATTGAAAATCAAATTATGTTACTCTTCTGTTTAATTAAGATCCTTCAGTGGCTTCCCATTAGTCTTAGAATAAAATCCCAAATTCTGGAAGACTGTAAATAATCTTGCCTATCTCTTTATTCTCATTTTATGTCCTCCACATAGTGCTCCAGCCTTCTTTTATTTTTTTAAAGCACATGCATGCTATTTTTTCTGCCCATAAAATTCTTCCTGTCCTTTCCATTATTGTTATTTTCTTATTGTTCAGAACCCAACTTTAGTGGTATTTCCTTGGAAAAATCTTTCCTAATTCATCCTAAAGAATATATGCCCCACCCATCAGTCTTTATCACTTTACCCTAGTTTTTCTTTTAGAAATTATTTAATATATTGGGGCGCCTGAGTGGCGCAGTCGGTTAAGCGTCCGACTTCAGCCAGGTCACGATCTCGCGGTCCGTGAGTTCGAGCCCCGCGTCAGGCTCTGGGCTGATGGCTCGGAGCCTGGAGCCTGTTTCCGATTCTGTGTCTCCCTCTCTCTCTGCCCCTCCCCCGTTCATGCTCTGTCTCTCTCTGTCCCAAAAATAAATAAAAAACGTTGAAAAAAAAAATTAAAAAAAAAAGAAATTATTTAATATATTTATGTGTTTATTTCTTTACTCTGTATGTTTGTGACATCAATCCCAATCAACTATAAGCTATACAAGGACAGGCATCATGTTCACTATTGTATTTCCAAGGCTGCTTGCGGTATCTGGCATATCGCAGAAGCTCAGTAAATATTTGTTGAATGATTGAATGACTGTGAGGATATCCTTTTCCCCCAAGTGCTTTTTCAAAAAGTTATATTCTGTAATAAAATTGGGAGAAAAAAATAGTGCTGTACACATTCATTTACACTCCATCTGGATTTACAATGAACATTTTGCTACATTAGTTTTCTCTGTTCCTCTGTATATATACATATACATGTATGTGTGTATATGTAAATATTTATGTGTGTATATGTGTGTCTGTGTATAAACTTCTCTGTATTTATCTTCTCTGTTTCAGTAGAAGTAAACGATATGAAAGTTATGCACATAACATGTCTAAATCAGTGTTTCTCTCCTACAAACAAGATCATTCTCCTGCATAGTCATGATATTGTTAAGAAATTTGACACTGAGGGCACCTGGGTGGCGTGTCCCACTCTTGATTTTGGCTCAGGTCAGGATCTCGTGGTTCGTGAGTTTGAGCCCCGACTCAGGCTCTGTCTGCACTGACAGAACTGAGCCTGCTTGGGATTCTTTGTCTACCTTCTCTTTGTCCCTAACCTGCTGTGTTCTCTTGTTTATCTGAAAATAAAACTTTAAAAATTAAAAAAAGAAATTTAATATTGAAACAATGATATATTTGATTTATAAACCATGTTCAAATTTCCTGTTATCCCCATAATATTTTTTATTGCTTTTTTTTTCTTTCTAATATTCCAGGGTCAGTTAAGGATTTCATACAGTATTTGATTATCATGTCCTTATTGTAACTTAAATGGTAGTCTTCTTAT
This sequence comes from Neofelis nebulosa, assembly GCF_028018385.1. Classification (NCBI taxonomy): domain Eukaryota; kingdom Metazoa; phylum Chordata; class Mammalia; order Carnivora; family Felidae; genus Neofelis; species Neofelis nebulosa. The sequence continues at coordinate 85,799,208 of NC_080791.1, read as the reverse complement.
TTTTTTTTCTCTTATTAAACTTCTATTTTTTTAATTGGTCAAGTTGTTGTCTTGTACAATGACCACAATGGATGTATGGAATGGATATGTCTGATTATTCCTAAGTAGATTTAGGTTACACATTTTTGGCAAGAAAAGTGCACTCATGATGATGTACTTGTCTTTGCATCGTGTCAGGAAGCTACATAGTAATCAGTTTGTACTTTTATTTATGCAGCTACATTTGCTCAGTTAAGATGTTTACCAGATCTCTTTGTGTAAAGGTATTTTGTGAATAATAAATTATTTACTTGAATACTTTACATATATCCTGTTTACCAACAACCTTTCACCCAGTAATTTTTAGCATCTATTAATGACTCTTGCCTGAATCAATTATCATACTGGTGGTAGTTCTATTAATTCCCTCTATATTTATTAGCTGCTATTTTTTTTTTAATGTTTATTTTTGAGACAGAGAGAGACAGAGCATGAACGGGGGAGGGTCAGAGAGAGGGAGACACAGAATCTGAAACAGGCTCCAGGCTCTGAGCTGTCAGCACAGAGCCCGATGCAGGGCTCGAACTCACGGACCGCGAGATCATGACCTGAGCCGAAGTCGGCCGCTTAACCAACTGAGCCACCCAGGCGCCCCTTAGCTGCTATTTTTTGATAAAGAGCTTTTCTTATCTCCAACACATACATCTATTTAAAAAAATATTAGTATGTACTCAATAGATTTCATTTTAAATCTAATGTATCATCTGCATTAACTTTTTTTTTTTTTTTAATCCCAAATTTGGCCAGTGAGAGACCCTTTTTAAAGTGGTTCCTATGCCTCCATTTGTCTTTGAGCACATGCTTGCTTTCTGGCACAAGATTGTTCTGCCCTAAACTGTTTCTTCTACTGGGGAATGATTTGGAGACCAAAAATCTGCATGCTAAGTGTGCTCATTGCTACTACAGTGTCATTGCTTCTTTCTAGTGGTCTCTTCAGTGTTCCGAGCTAGGATGATATTTAATATAGGCAGGCAGACAGACCACACACACACATTTCTTTATTTAAATAAGTTTGTTTTGGGACATGAGGATTGCTCATTTGGTTACGTATCATTGATTTTGGTTTAGGTCATGATCTCATGGTTTGTGAGTTCGAGCCCTATGTTGAGCTGGCAGTGAGGAGCCTGCTTGGAATTCTCTCTCTCCTTCTCTCTACCCCTTCCCCTACTCACACGTGCTCTCTCTCTCAGGATAAATAAATTTAAAAATTTTGTTTTGATACCGCCAACACCTTCCTAACCCTTTATTCCATATTTCTCACTTCTTTCTCTCTAACATTGAGAATCTTGCTTCCAATAATTTAATGTTTGCTCATTTGTATTATCTGAAATACACATAAAAGAAACAACAACAACAGACCTACTAAGAGTTTAAGATTTCATTTGCAAATTTTTTTTTTTACCTTAGTTTTTCTGTTTGGTAGTGTTAGCATTTTGAGTATACAGACAGGCTTATTTTTCTTGTTTTCAATTTTACAATTCCCTTGTTTCATTTTTTTTTTTTTGCTTCTATTTTTTTAACAATGTAAATGAAGCATTTGCCTCAGAACTGTATACAGAGGTATACTCACCCTTATCCCTTTCACACTGTTCTCACCTACTCCATTTATAAATGTTACCATTTTCATTATTTTCTCTTTGATAAAAAATTATTTTCCCTTTTTCCAGAAATGATAAATTACTCTATTTACTTTTTTGTACCTTGCTTTTTTAAAAAAGCAGTTTATCCTAGAAATCATTTATTATTAGCTCATAGAACTCTGCCCCCTCCCCCCCCCCCCCCCATGGGTATATAGAATTTCCTTGTGTGGTGTTCTGTAATTTAGTTAACTGTTTTCTATGGATGTGTATTTGGTTTGTTTCTGCTTTTGCTATTTCAATAATGCTGATACAAAGAATCTTGTGCACATGGTGTTTGAATCTTGGAGCTGGATAATTCTTGAAAGTGGGATGGTTGGTCAGAGAGTAAAATGTATATGCCATTACGATAGCCACATTCCTCTTTTTAGGGGTTGTCTATTTTGCATACCCATCAGCAGTGTTTTACAAATGCCTGTTTATGAGAATTCCTTCATTAACATCAAATATTGTAAACTTCTACATGATCAGTTGTTTTTTTTTAATATTTTTATTTATTTTTTTGGAAGCTAACATTCTTCTTTTAATTTAAATTGAAGTTAGTCAACATACAGGATAATACTGGTTTCAGGAGTAGAATTTAGTGATTCATCACTTACATATAACACCCGGTGCTCATCCCAACAAATGCCTTCTTTAATGCCCATCACCCTTTTAGCCCATCCCCCCGAGTTGTTATTTTAGCAAATGGTAGGTATATTGTATCACCAGGACACCTATGGAAAACAGCTGACACACTCAAAGTTGGATAATGTAAGGAAGATTTATTTACAGAAACTAATTACAGAGGTGTGTGCCGGGTATGGGTGAATCACCATGGATATAGCACAGGAACCAGCATCAGTCAATCTGTTTTCATTCCTAAGCTCGAAGGGACTAGGTAAAGGAAGGGTCATAGGAACCTAGGAGAGAGATTACTGTATAGCAGACTGCCTTTGGAGATTCAGCGACCTTTGGTCCAAACATAGCCAGGCTGAGAAGAGTCCACAGGTAAGGAGGCAAGAAAAGACATAACTCTTCCTTCCTCTGACTTCCTACTGGAGTTCAGTTACTGGGTACAGGAGTGCCTTGATGTAGTTTATATAGGTCAGTTTTCCAAGGGCACATGGAAAAGGGTGGAGAGTAAATCTGAAGGGACAAGCAAAAGTTACCCAGAGCATGTATTCACTTATAGATACATAGACCTTTGAAATAACTATGTAAAGCAGAGATTTGGAACCTCTGTCTTAATCCTTTTTGCTAGAAAGGCTACTGAGTGCTAGCAGTGTGTGGCTTATTTGTGTTTTTTATGAATGCTACTTTCTGCTCTGAGATTACTCTTTAAAAAATCCATCAGCTCTTATTCTCAATTTCAATATTCCTCAACAGTGCTTTTCAGTGCACTTTTAAAATACAAGGCCACATAGTCTTTTATCCTCAGATTTCTGTCGAAATAGCTTCATAGCTCTTTTTCCCCTTAATAGACTAATATCCAAAGTAATTTTAGACACTTCAGACTCCATTCTGTTGCTAATTCCTATAGGGAAGAAACAGGGTCTGTTAACTTCTTTCTTTGGGTCACTCTCATCTATTAATTTTATTATTTTATGAGACAGTTCCATTACAAACATTGTATTTGGAGTTGGGCATTGTCTGAGTCATAAAAAAGCCTTTATGGCCCCAATTACTTCTGAATGTGAGTTAATAACAAGCCTTCTCAGTGAATCAGAACCACTGTATAGTTACAGAGTCTCAGTACTTTTGCGTATGTTTTTTAACCAAGTGGATTCTATTGCATAATCCAAATGATTTAAATTTTGGTAGATTGCTAAGTGATTTACCCTCTAATTTCATCTTTCACCTGTGTTACCAATAGCTTTTTGGTAAGTGCCGTATGTTTCCTCTTGTTTAATAATACATCCCCTTTCTAATATCAGGTAGGCCCATTTTTATTTTCATTTTAAAATGTAACATACACTTCACTACTTTTAGGATTTTTTATCATAAATCAAATTTTCAGAGCTAAGCTACAGGACTTATCCCACTTTTCCCTAATCTTATATTTGGAGCAAAGTAGTGCTCAGACAACCTAATTAATTTTATAGACAAAATGTATTCTATTAGTATTTCATTTTTCCTCTTAATAGTCTGTTTGAATTAATAGAGCTTCAGTCATAGAGTGTTTTTATCTTTAAATAGCACTTTTTTGAACTCTAGAAATGGCTATTTTTTAAAGTGCATCAGTTATAACTGTAAGCCAGATTCCTTATTTCTCCTGATGGGAAGAGTTATTTTTCACATTACCTCAATGATTTAATGAGAAGAATTTTTAATATGTTACTGACAATTTCTTTCTTCAGTGAATATGGCATTTGCATGTCTCTCCATTAACCAAAAATCTCAGTGGTCTTCTGATAATCATTTTGAACATTGTTAACTATTCTATAATGATGAAGATGTGGATGGTAGAGGAGATCGGATTCAAAATTCATTCATTAATTTCCTCAGATAAGTCTTCTGTTTACTGACCTCTTTGGTAGGACCTGAGGATTCAAAGGTGAACAATACACAGTCACTACCCACAGACATAAACAAATGTACTATAATAAGGGGAAAGATATAAACAGTATAGTGTGGTAAGCATTATAATCAGTGTATGCCTAAGGAAGGTGAGTGACACAAAGCATGAGTTACATTTCTTGGGATGGTGCCAAGGAAAACTTGTTAGAGGAGGAGGCATGGTAAATGTTTAATAGGTGAATGAACACTAGTAAGTAATATAACGCTAATAAAAGATACAGCCCTACGCTGTAGGCTGTAAAATTCTATTATCTTATTTAAAGATAAGAAACTTGAAAATACAACTAATGTTAGGAGGTTATAGAGTATATAGAGTAGATTGCCAAGTGAATGATACAGTAACTAGCATACTAGCATTTATTGAAATACTCTGCTACAGACTACGTGTCTGATCACATGTAATCACTAACTCTTAGACAGGTATTGATATTAAGTCTGCTTTATAGAGGCATAATAACCTCATGGAGGTCACACAACTAAAATATGGTAGAACCAGGATACAAATTCAAACAGATCAACTTTAGAAATAGTGCTCTCAGTGGTGTGTGTGTGTGTGTGTGTGTGTGTGTGTGTGAGTATAAAAAGGCCCATGGGAACCCTGAAGAGAAAGAAAATCTTGCCTGTTGAGAGCATTTGGAGAAGAGTTGCACATTAGATAGATGATGGATATCATGAAGAATACTCCAGGCATGGGTGTTGGCATAAATAAGTGTTTACTGGCAAAGTTTCCTTGAAGAACAGACCAGTATAATTGAGTAGTCAGGTCATGTAGGAGTATCAGGGAAGATCAGGTTAGAAACTGAGGACAGGCTGGGAGCCATCTGTCATGGATCCTGGAAATGAGTCTAAGTAATCTGTATTTCATCTGATAGAGAGCCATTGATGTTATGGGAGCAGGAGAGTAATACAGGAGTCAGTGTAACATAATTAAGTTCTTAACTCTATCATTTTCCATCTTTGTGATGTTGAGTATATAAGTTCTCTACACTTAGGCTCCCTTTTTTTATCTATAAAGTGATGATGATGATAATATCTACAGAGGTTAATTTGTAAAGTGTGACATGTAGTAAGTATTGAGCAAATGTTACTTATATATTATTGATGTGTTTTAGTAAATTTAATCTGAGAACAATGATTGTAGCCTAGGCCTAAACCATAGGCCATTAGTTAAGAAATAGTTGTAATAGGTAAATAGAAAGGAAGGGAAAAATACTAAGAATATTTTAGGTGGATAATATTTTTAAATTTTTGTAGCTTTGGGATGCCTTGGTGGCTCATTCAGTTGGGTCTGATTTCAGCTCAGGTCATGATCTCATGGTTTGTGAGTTTGAGCCTTGTGTCGGGCTCTGTGCTGAGAACTCAGAGCCTGGTGTTTGCTTCAGATTCTGTGTCTCCCTCTCTCTCTGCCTCTCCTTTGCTTGCACGCTGTCTCTCTCTCTCTTTCTCTCAAAAATAAACATTAAAAAAATTTTTTTGTAGCTTAAAAAAATATATGGTCTTTATGTTGTTTCATAGTATTCATGTGATCATTGTATCAGTAGTTAATAGCTGACAACTGAATATAACTTTATAATTTACAAAGCACTTTGGCATGTTATTGAATTCAATTCTCAGAACTGTCCTATGAGTTATTATTATTTCCAGGCCCAGAGTGGTTAAATAAGTCATTGAAGATCACACAAGTTAGTGAAAATATCAGTGTGATACTTGTATTTCCATATACCTATTCTAGTGCTTTCTCTTTTATATCCTGCTAGGCAAGAGCTGATACAGTGTAGCAGGTAACAATATGGAAAATGTTATTAGTACTTTGAAAGAGTTAATATTTTTTCTTAGGTATCTATCTTAACACCAAGAAAAGAAACAAAGCATGAAAGGAGACAAATTTAGAGTCTACTAGTTATCGAATTCATATATAAACCAGTGATATTATTTGAATATAATCTCTGTCCAGCAATAAAAATATTAAGTGTCATAATTTGTCATTTAAAATAGCATTAGGACAAATGAAAATAAGCTCTTGCTTTTCTGCACCAAACTGTATTAGGTATTTACTACATTCTGACTGATTGTAAATATTTTACAATAGAACTATTTCTTAAGTGTTTTTAAGTAGTATTGATCATGAAACTTTTTGAAATTTACCATCAGGCCAATGGTGGCAGAGTCTGCATAGAACTATGCTTCGTGGTGTTCTGGGAAAAACCTTTCGACTTGTTGGCTATACTATCCAGTATGGCTGTATAGCTCATTGTGCTTTTGAATATGTTGGTGGTGTTGTCATGGTAAGTTTTTACATACAAGAAAATAATAATTTTAAATATATACTTTTCTAATGAAGGAAAATGTGTTTTTTCTTTATTTTAATGGAAGTTATTTAATGGAAGTTATTTAATAAAATGGGACTATTAAAGCATAAAATCTTTCCAAATTTGGGGTTGTAAGAGAATGTTGGAATTGGCACTAATATAAAATTAAGTAACATTACTTCAAATAAGGTTCTGTATTCTGTTTCTGAGAGGGGCCCTACTAATAATCTAATAATAATAGTTTTCATCATTTATTGAATGCTACTTACTGTGTTCCAGTGATGTTTGAGGTTTTATATTTACTAACTCATTTAATCTTTTCTACTCTGTGAGATACTTATTAGATAGAAATCCATCATACATAAGAAAAAACTGAGGCTCAGTAAGCTTAAGTAACTTGCTCCAAGTTCCATAGTTAATAAGTAGATTTGGAATTGCAAGACAGATTCTCCACTTTTCAAAACTCCTGTCCTTAACCATTTGTGCTTAACTGTCATTAAAATAAATGATTATTCTGCCTGTGTCAATATTAAAATATTAAGGCTACCCCCCCACCAATGCCTTTTCTTAATATTGCATCATAAATCTACCAACTGTTAATGTACTAATCTTTTGTCATATAAATGAAGGAATGAATTGAATGTCCAGTGAGTGGGTTTTGTTGGTGGTATGTTGTTTTAACAGATTCACAGTCCTACAACCTCAAGTTTAGTTGGAGAAATGCAAATAAACATATTTAACTAGAAGTCCCCTCTTTGATTTTTTAAATTTACATTGGTACTTCCAGTGGGCTACAGAGATAGCATATATAAACTTTCATTTTGTTCTTTGTCATTTCTGCCTCGGTAAGAAGTTTAGAGTAAAAAGTTTCATCTACGCATAAGTGAAGTCAATGGAGACTGGTGTATTTAGATATTTTAAGTGGCAGTGATCCTTTATTACCGTTCTCAGGTATACATGAAGATTATTGTTTTAACTCATACTAATAGACCATCTTTAAAGTGCATCTCATCATGCCACTATTTTTCAGTAGAAAATACAAATTGCAGCCTCATCAAATGAGTAAGCTATTCTCTTAGAAGAGAACTCAAGGCATGAACGTTTTGAGAATAGTATGATACTACTTAATAAATTACCATCATAGGCACTGGGTATTTGATAATAACAAGAAAGCAAATAAATCATTTATTCAACAAATATTTATTGACTATCAGCTTTATGCCAAAGCATGTTTTTGGTGTTGATTATATAGCTTAGGAATGTGAGTGATAAGGTCCCGGACCTCATGGAGCTTACATTATACAGGATGGTCAAAATTTGGAAACATGTTATTCACGTGTTATAATGTTTTCTCACTCAGCCATTTTTAATATACTTACCTGTGTTTCCAGACTTGGTGGCCACTCTGTAGAGTTGAACTTACCTGGGAGGTGCCAACTTATGAATCATCAGCCAAGCTTGAAGAACATTTGTTTGAATTTCTTTCTTATAAGCCTGCTCAGATGATTTATGTTATATAAAAAAGGGTTTCCATTCAAATTAAAAAATTACCTCTCTTTTCAGTGTTCTGGACCATCAATGGAGCCTACAATCCAAAATTCAGATGTTGTCTTTGCAGAAAATCTTAGTCGACATTTCTATGGTATCCAAAGGTAAATTTCTGTCATAGATACATTAAAGTTATGGTGAAAATATGCATTCACATTGTGTCTTTTCTGCAGTTTCTTAACTTTATTTTTAAAAACTCTTCTGTAAATAACCAAATTAATGACCATCTAGTTAAAATTTTGATTCAAATATTTTCTCTCAGTTTGAGAAATTTAATAGTTTCTGTAAACATGCAGTCTTCTGGGTCACTGTTCCTTGCATTAGAGGCTAAAATAGAATAGCAGCCCATTTTATAATGTACAGTCAAGCCCACTTTACTTTTTTGGGGGGAGAGAGGGCCCTACAGTGTTTTGAGTGAAGAACCTAGGGACTTAGGAGCTACATTACATATACAAACCAATGATTGCTTTTTAAATATTTGAAATAATCCTGAATTTCTTTTGATGACTGTTTTATTCTTCATAGCTTATGATGAGCACTTGATGATTCTTCGACTATAGCACTGTATATACCTGGGAACCAGGAATCTCATCTAGTATGAGTTTCCTAGTTAATTAGGTTGAAAAACTCCTTGACAAATACTATTTCCCACTAAATTTTTAAAAACCCTATTCTGAGTGGTGTTTCCAGTCCTATGATACTGTTTATTCTGCTTAACTACGTATTATTCCTTCTGAATGAATGTCAGGTATTAGTAATTTAATGTATTTTCTTTTTTCTTTTTAATTTTTATTTTTGAGAGAGAGAGAGAGAGAGAAAGAGAGCGCAAGTGGGGAGGGGCAGAGAGAGAGAGGGAAACACAGAATGTAAAGCGGGCTCCAGGCTCTGAGCTGTCAGCACAGAGGCCAACACGGGGCTTGAACTCATGAACCATGAGATCATGACCTGACCCAAAGTTGGACGCTCAACTGACTGAGCTACCCAGGTGCCCCCAGTAATTTAATGTATTTTCTAAGGGCACTTCTCTGATTCCCTAAAATTTTGGGTTCATTATTTTTTCACAATTATTAAAAAATAAATACTAGCTTTTCTTCTCCATAAACTACAAATTTGACTCATTTGAGTTGTTATTTAGCTTATGGCATAAGAAGGTTTAAGCACTCCTCTTTCATTATTGGCCTTTTCTATAGTCTGTTTCACATTACTGAAAAATCATCAAGAGTAAGTGTAAAAGTATTCTTTACATTTACTGATCTTTTACCATCTTAGATTCTGTACAGAACTTGAAGTTATCTCTTGGTCAAGCTCTATACTATGGTGTCTAGGTTAAATTCTCCTTCACATCTTTTACTCATAACAACTTTAAGATACCAAATTGATAGATATGGGATTATAAAATAAGACTTGCATTACAGGGGTTGTGTTCTAGCTTTCTTCCTTTTTACCTTATATCCAAAGCACTTCATACAGTCTTTGGATTAATTAGAGACCTAGCATCACTGTAGCATGAAGATAAACTGCTGTTTTCCATGCTAATGAGATGATTTTACTCTCCTAGTCCTTGAGCATCTTTAACAAGAAGCTGAACTTGTTGGCTAAATAGATTTTTTTTTTTTTAATTTTTTTTTTTTTTTAACGTTTATTTATTTTTGAGACAGAGAGAGAGAGACAGAGCATGAACGGGGGAGGAGCAGAGAGAGAGGGAGACACAGAATCGGAAACAGGCTCCAGGCTCTGGGCCATCAGCCCAGAGCCCGACGCGGGGCTCGAACTCACGGACCGCGAGATCGTGACCTGGCTGAAGTCGGACGCTTAACCGACTGCGCCACCCAGGCGCCCCCTTGTTGGCTAAATAGATTTTGAATGAATAGCTCAATATTATCTTTTTTTTAATAGATACTCTTTGCATTCAGATGGGTAATACAAATAACTACATTCAGTAAGTTAATTAAGATTCTTTGGAGGTTTCATTTTGTATTGTATTCATTCAAGAGGCCCATTAGGTTAAAGGGCAGCTCAGAATCTGGCATTTATATGAGATATACCAAATAACTTTTACAACCAAGGGAGTTGGTTGGTAACTTCAACTTTAAAAATATCACTCTTCTGAGTATTCCTTTTACCTACAGCACAGAACTCTGAGATTTTAGAGGAATCTCGGACACTTGGCAAGAGATCCTTCAGCTAGCTGCCTGTTTCTAAAGCTAGAATAGCCATCCGTTTAGGCAAAATAAAAGTCTGCATAACTAGTATTTAAAGCACATGAATCTCTTTTCAGTTAAATGCACAGAACACTCATGTTTATAATAATCACAGTCTCTTATTACTATTTATTCTTTCACCAAATAGTTAATGAGCACCTAACTTATAACATATGCAGTATATTATAGAGAATGTTAAGATGAATAAAATATTGGTCTTTTTCAAAAGCTTACAATTTAGTAGGTTAATCAGGATGTTTATAACTATAAATGTGAAAGGAAAATTTAAACCTTACTTCTATTAAGTTCCTTTAAACATCCTATTTGAAAGAGTTGAGAATCCAAGGAAAAATTATTTTGTAAGCTCTATAGTTAGACCACCAAAAGTATAATCTGCATTAATATTGGTTTCTGTAAAAACACCTTGACTGAATTATGATTTTTGTTGCCATTCAAGTACAGAATTTAAGGGTCATATTGATTATTTTTTTTAAAACGTAAACTGAATAAAACATCCACAGAAAACATCTTATTTCCCCAAAGCTAGCCAAAATCAACTTTGTTTAGTATGTTACAATCTTTGCAAACTTATTCATCTGAAAGTTCCATTGGTATGGTTCCAGTTGGTTGAAAAGAGACTAGTTTTTCCCATTTCAGAGAAAGGGCAGCCTTATATTACCTGCAAATTATAGAATTTAATGTTTTATTTTTATTTATTTTTTGAGAGAGAGAGAGTACAAGGGTGGGGAGAGATAAAGAATCTTAAGCAGGCTCCATACTCAGCGTGGGGCCTGACGCAAGGCTCAATCTTGTGACCCTGGGATTATGACCTGAGCTGAAATCAGGAGTTGGATGCTTGACTGATTGAGCCATCCAGGCGCCTCTAGAATTTAGTATTTTAATAGCTTTCAACTCCAAGAAATTATTGTTCCAGTGAATACTATTACTGTAAAATTTCTGATGAAGAAGGCGTCTTTTATAACCTTACATAAGAATCCTTCCTGTATATTCATTCCTCTTTGATTTGGTTATTTAAGACAATTTTGTCTTACCTCCCAAACTAAACTTTATTTTTGTTAGCTAATGATTCCAGTGTAATTAATCAGAATTTCATTTTTGACTTGGCTACCAAAAAGTTTAGAACTCATATTAATACTTATGTATATAACAATAACTAGGTTTCTCATTTGACTATCATCTTCCCTTTATTTTTATAGCTTTTACTGTTTTGATATGTGCACCTTTTATTATAACTAACATCAAATTATTTCCGCAACTGTGTACAAACAATAAGTAAATATATTAAATCCTTTCAAATATGTGGGTTAGTCAACAGAATTCACTTACTACTAATTTTTTACAGAAAGAGAATTGTGTTCTGTTTGGTTGGGGTGTTAACCTTATTTTGTCTCCTTCCTCCATTTTGTCTCCTTCATTTCCACTTTTAAAGATCTTTCTTATTTTTCTAACACATATATATTGTTATTTCTTCCATGAATCGTGCCTTTGATAAGTAATCATACCCATATTGGTTATATATGTTTGGTACTCCAATTTATTTTTTGTAGTATGTGTTTGGGCAGGTTTTAGCATTTTATTTGGTTGTATCTTCTGATATTATCCCTCAAAAATAAGTCTGACTATACTGTAAATTATCTGGGTTGTTTATATATATTGTAATTCCTCAGTTCTTTGAGCTCTAGGGAAATATTTCTGCTATTTCTATATTTTTATGTGCTCTAGAGTCAATACTACTGACTGGCCAGTAAAATTAACGTAGTTAATTTGGTGATACTTATGTGGAATTGCTTTTACATAGTTTTGGTTCTAAAAATTTGGATATGGAAGTAATATATAGTAGGTACAGTGCAAGAAGGTAATTCTTACGGAATTACCAGAAATTTTAAAATCTTCTAATAGCTTCCACTACTCTTGTTGTATTCTGACCCATAAAACAATCACAAAGCTGGTAAATGTATGAGAGGGTCAGTATGTGATAGGATAAACAGTGTTGGATTTAAGTTGTAAGGGTCCGTCCATGTGTTTATGCTTAATAAATAACACTGACCTTTCTTTGACTTTTTTTTTCCCCTCAGAGGTGACATTGTGATTGCAAAAAGCCCAAGTGATCCAAAATCAAACATTTGTAAAAGAGTAATTGGTTTGGAAGGAGACAAAATCCTCACCAATAGTCCATCAGATTTCTTTAAAAGCCATAGTTATGTAAGTAACATTTTAATTATGTTATTCATTGATTAGCATTAACTGAACACACTGACAAAAGAAAATAACTTTTTTTTCATATTTTGAGTATAAGTTAAAATGCTGCATTCAGTAGAATTTAAATATGTTTGTATCAAGGGACGCCTGGGTGGCTCAGTTGGTTGAACATCTGACTTTGGCTCAGATCATGATCTCATGGTTCGTGGGTTCAAGCCCTGCATTGGGCTCTTTGCTGTCAGCAAAGAGCCACCTCCGGTTCCTCTGTACCCCTCTCTCTCTGTCCCTCCCCCACTTGCACTCTCTCTCAAAAATAAGCAAACATTTTAAAAAATATATGTATTAAGAACAACTTGGCCATTATATTTTATATATTTTAGTTCCCTTTAAAGCCCTACGTAAATACCTCAATAATAATTGTTGCAGGCATGATAGACCAATGAATGTTAAAATATTGGGCAAAAGTTTGAGAAAAATAACTTATTTGCATAGTCTCAAAGTATCTCCTTCAAGACATTTATTACAAAGGGACAAATAGTAGCTCGTAGAGGGGAAACTGGAAGGCACCACTTAATTGAGTGATCAAGGTTAACTTTACCAATAAAAGGACATATCAACATAATGTAGTTCCTGAAGTGAAGCACTGAGAAGGGCGCATCACTTTTGTGATATTTTTGCAGAAGAAAGTGTAACCTCTGCCTAATCATGAAAAAGCATCAGACAAACCCTGAGTGTCATTCTGCAACATAACTGACTAATACTCTTAAAAAATGTCAAAGTCATGGGACACCTGGGTGGCTCAGTCGGTTAAGCATCCGACTTTGGCTCAGGTCATGATCTCATGGTTCGTGGGTTGAAGCCCGCATTGGGCTCTATGCTGACAGCTCAGAGCCTGGAGCCTGCTTCAGATTCTGTGTCTCCCTTTCTCTCTGCCCCTCCCCTGCTCATGCTCTGTCTCTCTCCCTCAAAAATAAATAAATAGACGTTTAAAAAAAAAAAAAAAATATATATATATATATATATATATATAAATGTCAAAGTCATGAAAGACAAGAATTGTCATCGATTGGAGAAGACAAAGGAGAAATGCCAGCTAAATCGCATCTAGGATCCTGGCTTAGAAAATTTTTCCACTGACTTGTTAGTGGCAAATCTGGTAAAATCAAAGTCTGTAGTTTAGTCTTTTTAAATCTGATTTAAATTTTTAGAATAGAAATTGTATATGCCTTAGTCTAATCAACTTGATTATCCAGTTAGAAAAAGAGAGCAAGAGCAGCAGAATGGAAGAGTGAGGAGCAGGTGTAATGTTAGCTCCTCTCACCAATCACCCAGCTGCTGTGACAGAGCTTATGGCAGGGGAGGGTGGTCTTTTCTTTACTGAACATGTGCTTTTCTTACTTTAGTGTTATAACTTAATTTTTTACTTTCTTAAAAATACTCTGTGTCACCCTCAAATTATTGATGTAGCTGTTACAGCTGTTGACTAACTTTACTGTTAACTATCTTCATTCCCAATATAAAAAAATAATTAAGAGTTAAATTGTCTTGGTCATTGTGTATTTATTTTTAACTATAATAGCCTTTGATTGCCTTGTAAGTTTGATCAGTAGATTATTAAATCTATTATTTATGTACCACCCATAATGCACTATGATTCAGCAGTGCAAATGTTTTTGATGTTTATTACCACAATGCTAAACATACTAGTAATTGTTAGCTGATAGTGATAATAATGTTGAAGATTATAGTGTATTATCAGATAACCTATTTTTTTCTATGGCCTTCATCATGGACTTGGTATCCTTTTATACTTCATTTAAAAATGTCAGAATTTTGCATAATGTTTCATCTTCATATGAGTGTTAACATTTCATAAACATTCTAGTCACCTTTAAGTTGTTTTAGCAACAAGCATATACTTGAGACCAGAAATAATTTTGCCAGTAGACAGAAGAACAAAACATATACATGATGGCATCTTCTCTCTGTGTACTTAAACATCATACAATTGTTGGTGTTTTCTTCTTAAGAGTTATTAGAGGAAGAACATCAGGGGATTAGATCTTTGCTAAGTAATCTGAGCAAATAATCAGAGCACTGTAAGATGTAAATTTTTTGAATATTCTGTATAAGGAAATACATTCATCGAATTTTTATTGTCTATGAATCGATAAATTAGAGGACGCTGCCATATTGTTCTAGGTATATTTTGTTCACTTTGGTTTGACATTTATAAGTGACAGACATAATTGTAGTACTATTAGCTAACACTTATTATGTATTTACTCTGTACCAGATACTGTTGAAACTCTTTATAAGGCTTAATTTATTTAATCAACCAAACAGCAACCCAATAAGATAGGTAGTAGTAGTATTTGACAGATGAGAAAACTGGACAACAGGGAGGTTAAATAGATTGCCCAGTTTCAAATAGTGAGAGACAGTTGGAATTCAAACACATCCCCTGGCTGCATCCAAAATTGTACTCCTTACCATGCTACTACTACTTCTCCCAAAATATCTTCTACTGATTATTATTATACTCTTATCTCATCAAATTGTACTTCCCTTAAATGTATTTGTCTTCAATATTTTTTTTTAAAAAAGAAAGGGGACTATTTTTGATCAGGGGCAATATTGGTCCTGAAAGAGAAGTCACTGATTTTTTTTTTTTTTAAATCTTTTTTTTTTTTTTTTAATGGTTATTTATTTTTGAGAGACAGAGTGCAAGTGTGAGACACAGAATCCGAAGCAGGCTCCAGGCTCCGAGCGGTCAGCACAGAGCCCATCGCGGGGCTCGAACTCACAGACTGTGAGATCATGACTGGAGCTGAAGCCGGATGCTTAACTGACTGAGCCACCCAGACGCCCCCGCCACTGATTTTTTTGAAGGCTTCCCTGCCTCCACCAGTTTTTCTAAGCTGGGCTTTTCAAGCAAGTAGAATTGTATAGTTATTACAGAACCACTTTAGCAAATGTGTTCCATTAATCAAGGTGATTTATAACAAAAATCCATCCAAGTTTGGAGCACTCTGAAGAGATATCCAGACCTTTGCAGGATCTCCCCCTCTAGAGTGTTCCTTTTTCAGCTATCTCTATGGCACACTGGTGCTGTATATTATGAGATGGGTTTCTTTCCCTTACCTATGTAACCTCTTAGAAAAATCGTTGTTTATGATGAAGACATTGCTATTCAGATCTTGATTGAGTTGCTTGGTAAAGATGATGAATATTAAATATGTTGTGAATTCCAGGCAAAAAAAAAAAAAAATTCTCCTAAGTAGGTGCTTCAGAAAGCAAAACACCAAAATTGTCATTTGGAACCTACAACTTAGAGTTTAGCATATGAAAGAAATAGCATTGTTCGTAAGTTGGCAAAAACGAATATAAACAGATCATTGGTTAAGTGATGTGGAATCATTTTTTTCATTCCAGAGTTCTAAAAGTCCATGTGGCAGCAACACTTACAAACCATGATTTATTTTTTGCATTAAGCTTTTGGAAACTGAGCAGTCCCTATCAGGTACTGTTGGAGTGGGTTTTGCTCATTTCAGTGGTGTTGAGGCCAAAAATGCTTTTCTTGGGTTATGGGCTGAGCATTGGCTACTAGGATATGAGCTTAATTTGTGACTTTGAAAAGAAACATATTATACTCAGCTCAAACATCTTGAATAACTTGCCTTTCCATACTACAGGAATTCCTGAGTTTGAAGTTAAAAGCCACTAATTTGCCAAAAATAATTTAGTTGGAAGTAGAAGCATTTAGCAAATGCTGCTACCATTGGGGTGTAAGACAAATTCATATCTTGTTTTCTTGGAATAACTTCAGACTGCTTTCTGCTTTTACCTTTCCCATTTTCTTGCCTCCCTACACCATCACTGATTATTCTCTACACAGACTCTGAAATGATCCTTTTTAATAATGGTGCTTGTTAAGTGTAATAATGTTAGTCTTTTCCTCAAAGACCCAAGTGACCTCACATTTCACTCATAAGAAAAGTCTAGGCCTTACAATATCCTGGAGACCCTGTAAGATCATTCTTCCTGCTGCCTGTACTTGTGGTTAAAGGTCTAATTAGAATACAGGCACTCTCATTTGTCTACATATTGTTTGTGGCTGCTTTCACTGCAAGAGCAGAGTTGAGTAGTTGTAACAGAGACGATATGGCCCGCAAAGCTTAGGCTGTTTACTATCTGCCCTTTACAGAAGAAGTTTGCTGACTCTTGCTTTAGAATATAAGGTTTTTCATGGCAAAGATTTGTTTTGACCACAGCTGATTTCCTAGCACATGAACTTTGATAGAACATCTGGTAGGTACTTTAAAAATACTTGAAGGGTGGACAAATGTGTATATGTTTAGGGTCCAACCATGTTTTCTTCTAATTTCTGTTCTACTCCTCAATTTCCTTTAGTTTCTGCTGCAAACTTGCTCCTAAGTGCATGTTGTTACTATTTTTCAGGTAAGGTAGGTGTTCCTGTAGCTCAGTAAACCATATAATACCGAGAAACTGGCAATCTGTGGTTATTGTAGTCTTCATAGATGTTTTGAAAGCTAAGCTAGGTCCACAGGCTACCTGACCACCTTCCATGATTCCAGATGAAAGTTGTAGAAAATATTAGGATGTCCTTGTTACTTTGTAGCAGGACAGCAGAGTGCGGATTAAATGTTTCTTTCCCCA
Source organism: Neofelis nebulosa (assembly GCF_028018385.1). NCBI lineage: Eukaryota > Metazoa > Chordata > Mammalia > Carnivora > Felidae > Neofelis > Neofelis nebulosa. Next base: position 85,782,015 of record NC_080791.1, on the reverse strand, counting down.
AGTGACTTACTTTTGGAATCAGTGACATTTTTCAGCCCTTTTATTAAGCAAACTAAAAATTCACCTGGCTCTGAATTGACTTATTGGTGTGGAATACTCTGAATGTGGTCTAGACTAAGTCTTCTAAAGGAATGGTAGATGAGGTACCCTGGACCTTCTAAGAGAAGGTTTGTTGCCCCAGAAATGCTGTGGTAGTTTCATTAGGTAAAGACTAAATTGCCCTAGCAATGTGCAGTGCCTGCTAATTAGGCCGTATGGTCACGACAGTTTTCTACATTTCAGTAGAAATTCGTGTGCTTTTTGCACGTATTAACTACTATATAAGTATTCTGTTCTTTTGATCCTTTTACTGGTTGGCAGATTAACGATGGGTAAAGTTGTTACCTGTAATTGGTAAATTGTTGCTTTAAGTGTAAACTTCTGCTTTGCATTGGCTGTTCACTATATTATGAATCATTTTTAAATCTTTCATGTAATTAAAACTTTATAGTTTCTCAACCATAGCAGCCACTGTATTAAATGGACATATTAATAGATCTGTGATTATGGGGATTTCAGTATATTCCTGTAATTAGAGCATCACAATCTTTTATTTTTGTTAAAGCAAACATATCTATACTTATTAGAAAAATTATGTTTTAATCTATTATTAACCTATCAAAATATAAGGCTATTTAAAACTTTTTCGTTCTTGCTACCACAGATCCCAGTGTTATACACAAAAGGTGAAATGTTTACCAAACAGTAGTCTGTTAGGTGACTAAGGAATGTAGTATTTCTTGCCTTTAAAAAAAATTATGTATATGTTAATAACAACATCATTATTGTTATTGAGAGAGATGTAAGCAATAAAAAACAATTTTATATTTCAGAAAGAACTGATTAAATGTTCTCAGGATATATTGGTGGGATACTGTTTTTAAAAGGAGAAGTTGTAAATGGGGTAATATGCCAGTGATAAAGCTGTTTTATAGTGTATTGGAAAATATTTCTGAAAAACTGATCAGCAAACTGAAAAACTCACTATTTGGACAGTGTTAGAAAATGGTCACTGTATAAAGTTAACACTAATAGCCCCTTACTGTGTACTGTGTATTTAGGTCATAGTTCAAATCCTTGAATATCTTAATGCTGTTTTTCTGTTTGTTTAAATGTCATTTACTTTAGCTAAAAGTCACAACCATATGGTCTTCTATTACCACTTGTATTATAAACACAAAAAGTACTTATGTGGAGGGAAAGGAATCATCAGATTGAAAGGGCTTGTTTATTATAAGCTGCTGATACACTAAATCCTTATGTCATTTAACTAGAAGAACTACCTAATAATGTCACTTATTACAACTAGGATATCTAAGCAAGAGACTTGCTTTTTGCAGACTATAGTGATAAAAACCTGTGCTACACATCCATTTCTCAGCAACGGGTCCCCGGATAATCAATCGTGGCATACTGCTAATGCCTTGATTGCAGCTGATGTGGAGGAAATATGTTTACTCTTTTGCTAAAGTGAAGTTCACTGCGGAGATGACGTGACTTTTTCATCCTATAGCTAACACAATTCTGAAGATAAATTTGACTTATTGTTTACAATTCTGAGGCGTTTTTCTTCTGATATTAACATTAAATAACCATCTTTGAGGCCTCCACAACTTAAGCATTTTCTGATGGGTTCTCTGGACATTTTCAGAATAATTTAATCTTATTTTAACAGTAAGATGTAGTTTATAGAATTTTATTTTGTAGAAATGTATTTTATCTTATATATGTTTGAATATATATTCATATACATATGAAGATCAGCATTTGTGCTGAAAGAGTAACAAGTCTTCTTGAAACTGTGTTTTGCTCACCTAAATATATTTTAACCACTCAGAGTTGGAAAATCACTGCCATTGATGTGAATCGAGGGAGGCAGTTATGCAATTCAGTAAAATGGAAATATTTATGTATGTTTATCTGAAAGTTATATGAGACCTTTCTACTTTAAGGTTGCCTAAAAGGAATTGGGAGAAAGAAATTAAGAAGACTGAAATTGTAATGCTGCTGTTCAGCGTCAGCACCTGAAGCAGACTGTATCTCTAATGGTAGAGAGTATATTCCGAGTGTCATGTGGCCTCCTAATCTGATACAGTGCTCTGCTGGAAAGCTGCTGTTGACGAGGTGGAATATGTTGAAATGTCTTTTGAAATAAGCGTCTAAATGAAGTTCTTATGTTCCCACTTTAGGTAATTAAAATTCTGTGGGTTTCAGTGACTCACTTAATGTTAGTCCATAAAAGCATTCTCACTCTACTAAAGTATCATCTGCCTAAAATTCGAATTGGAAAAGAGGAATAACATGTAAAAGTAGGTATGCATGTTATAAGACAGTTGAAAATTGTAAGTTAAACTGTTGGCATTATAAGCCATTGTACTGCTAACCTACATATATGAATGCTTTCCTCTTCCATTAGAATTTTCCTAACTGTTGGAAGATAGCGTAGGAATCATTTAGTTTGACACAGCTAGTGCCTGCATCCCCACTAAACACACCTGAAGTGCCAATAGAGAGATTTGTCTCCTTAACAGTTAAAACTGTAGGGTGAGCAATTTAAAATTGTAAGCTGCAACTTAAGATTCTGATCTACTTCCTGTACACTGTGTGTATGAATCTCTAAATCAGGAAGGATTAGAGAGTCTTTTTGTCATCTGAAGAAACATGAATTTGACCTGACTTACCTATGAAAAGAAAGTCAAAGCAGGTGTAGGGTCATGGACCAATATGGATTTCTAACCCTAGATGCAAATGTAGTACCTAACCGCAAACCAATCCCAGCATTTAGGCATCTTCTTTAATGAGGCTGTGCTCCAGAGCAGCTAGAAGCACTGGCCTTGGGAGTTGGGGAGGTGGGTTGGTAGAGAAGACGTAAGTGGTCCTCAGCAAGCCATAGTGGCAGGCAAAATTTGCCAGACATTAACTTCGCAAATTTCCTTTTACTTGTATTAATTCCATAACTAAGTGCTATTGAGCACTTACTTGAGGGCCAGAACTATGTTAAAGTAGATTAAGTCTCTGCCTTCAGTGCTGTGCAATAGACCTTTCTGCAAAGTGGGAATATTCTAGATCTGCACTGTCCAGTATGGTAGCCACTAGGCTACCTGTGCTGAGCACAGGACACATAGCTAGTGTGTCTGAGGAACTGAATTCGAATTTTATATAATTTGTAAAATTAAAAGGCCACATGTGTTACTAGCGGATACCAAAATGGACAGTATAGCTCTAGAAGTTTATAGCCAGATTGGAAGAGCAGACAAGGAATTACAATGTGATGAAATAGAATTATATACAGGGTGCTATGATAAGGCACAAGACGATATTTATTTAGACTGGGATCGATAGGATTTTTCCAGACAGGCAGGGGAGTAAAGCTTGAGTTAAAATTCTAAAGAATCAGTACGAGTTGACCAAAGCAAGCAGCATATTCATAAGGTCTAGAAGGGAGAGTATATCATTGTGCTTTGGGCATCTGCCAAAAAGTAAGTTCTCCTGTCTGGGACATATAGTGGGGAGGGGTGGGTAGTGAAAAGAAATGAAAAGGTAAACAGCATTCAGTTCCTTGTGTCTCAAACAGGGAAATAACATGATCAGATAGTTTTTTTAAAATCACCCTTAAAATAAAAACTTTAAAGTTTACTTCTTGTGTAAAAAAACCCAATATTATTAAATTCTTGGAAAAAATAAAAAGTCACTCCGATATTAGTATAGATTAATAGAGGAAAGTTTGGAGTAGGAAAGACTGGAGGCTGAGAGACCAGTTAATAGGCTGTAAGACATAATTAAGATAATAACATTAAGAATGGAAAGCAGTACAAAGTTTGGAGAAAGAGTAAGGAAATATCTAGACTGGATTGGATGCTGGAAGAAATGGAACTGAAGGGCTTAAAATGGAGCCAGATTTCTGGTTTTAGCAATGAGGGTAGATGGTACATTAGGAGATTCTGGGGGGACATGTTAATTTGGGAAATGGAGAGAAGATATAGCCTGTCTAATAAGCCTAAGAGAGACTTTATTTTAAATGAATACAGTGGCAGCTAAATTATTATAAGTGGGGGAAAAAACCCAAGTGCTTTCCTAGAATGACATTTGGGTATTATACAATTCCCTCCTAAATGTCCACAGTGTATTCTCATGATCTCTTAGTTAAAACAATGTTTTGGTGCTCTCAGCCCTCAGAGATAAATCTTACTTTTTAAAGATCTCCAGCTATTCTCCTCTTTGTACCTTACTACATCGTTACAAAAAATGTCATCTGTTGTCCACTAGATTAACTTGGAATTTTGTATTCACAAAGCTAGGTTTCATTTTAAGTACCTTCCAAGGTATGGTGCATTAGAGTTGTGGTTTTGATGAATAAAACACAAATGGAAGAATTATCTATCTGTCAAGAAAAACATGTAACATAATGCCTTTTGTGTGTTTTTTTAAGGCATTGGTAACATCAAATACAACAAGATCTACATATTTCATTGTAATTATTTTTCTTTGGAGTATGGACTCTTTTCTACCCCAGATTTTCTATTTCTTATACCATTTCAGCTGTTGAATCAGATTTCTTAGCCAGTCTCTATATGAAGTACTTATGTATGGGAGCCATAGAAAATGGAAAAAAGCTCTATTCATTCATCTATAGGAGTAAATCCATATAGGGATGAGTTTTGACTTTGGGAAGAATTATTTGAAGTCCCAGGAATAAAAATTTTGGTGGAAACATAATAGTACATGCTTTGCACAGTATGTATATATCTGATTTGCCAACTGTTTAGACTTTTCTCAGAGAATGAGAAAGTTCATTATTTACATACCACTCCATTCTACTACCCTCTGAAATACCTGTGTTTCATTAAGTTAGGCTCATCTTTTGGAATATGAGAACCAGAGTGTACAGTAGGGTGTATTAAAATGAAGCTACAGAGATAGTCTTGAAATGAGAATTGAGATGCTTCTTTTAAGTACTAATCCAAAAGCAAAACAGGTAACATTATTTTACAAATAGAACAAAAAAGAAGAGAAACTAATCTATTGTCCTAGAAAAACAATACTATAGGATTGGGACATTAATACTAGATGGCTAGGATGGCAAGGCATATTTGTTGTCTGATCTCAGAAGCTAAGCAGGGTCAGGCCAGGTTAGTACTTGGATGGAAAAGGCATGTTTGTTGGCTTTAGTCCCAACACCTTCCCCCACTGTGTAACTTCTGACTGGTTGGTATACAGTTGCAAAGAAGTGAAAGCTTCACAAGGAAGAGCCTAAGCATTTGATATTTAATAAACATTGCTTAAGATGCCTGTTGAAAACATAAAAATGGTAGTCTTAACTACATTTGGGAGATTTGATCTTAAAAACTGAATTTCACTTTGCAGAGAACTGGGTAAACTGTTCAGGAAACTAGGAACAAAGAAAGCCCATCAGACACCATTGATACCAGCAGGTGGGGCAGCTGATAAACACAGTAGCTAAGAATTAGTGAGTGCTAACTGGGTGCCAGGAGCCTTATGTATTGTTTCATTTGGTTCTCTGAAGTATTTCTGTAAGGTATTTATTAGTCTCACTTATATAGAAGAGTTTTAAATAACCTGCCTAAGGTACTTAACCTAGTAAGTGGCAGAGCTACATTTTGAACTCAGGACTCTTGTTCTGTAGACTGTATCTTTTAACCACTGTGCTGAGACAGCCCATCAGAAATTCCTCTTCAGGCTGGATGGAGGTATTAAGTACTTGCGGAGCTTAGCTTGCAATAGCTATGAGAATGAGCAAGTCAAGTCTTAGATTAAGCTCTAAACCTATTCAGCAAGCAGATGCTCAATAAGCATCCCCCATCATTACTCCAACCTGGAGCTATAGCCTATTGGAACTTCTGTGAAATTCCTCTTTGGTGATAATTGGCTAATGAACCCAACGTGGCACATTTTTAAGTAGGGAAGAACAATAACAGCCCCCATGAATGATGCAGATAGAAGAGTAATAAGTGAGCATTTAAATGGGGAGAAAAAGAAGCAGAACTGCCCGGAAATAGTACCCACTGAAATAATCAGTGTGTTAACTGTTTCATGCCTGGTCCTTACAAATGTTAATCCCTTTGTCAGGCATCTAGCATTTGGGAGTACCACCATCAGGACTCCAGGTAGACAAACGTGGGCAAGAAGTTGTGCCAAGGAGAATGTCCATGAAAATAGAATGTTTGTGAAACTGTTTCTGAGTTTGGCTTTCAGAGATACTCATAACTGGCAGTTGAGACTCCCATTTTTTGAAATTAAAATTAATCATGTTTTCTCTGCCTTGTGTTATCAAAAGCTCTTCTACTTGATGGCCTCCTAGAGGATTCAGTGCTTCACTTTCTGACATACATATCTTTGTTTATAGCTTTTGTTGGTGTTATAGGGAGCATAAACTCCAATAATTATTGATGATGTTTCTAATTTTGCTTTTGCATGAATCATACTAATACTGGGTTTTATGAAGTTCTTTTAGAACTATATAATTATTTCATTTCCCAATATTCTCCCTAGTAGCTTGTATGCGCAGCATCTTACGATGGCTATGTTTTGGTTATATAAGTCATGATTAAGCAGAATATGCATTAGCCACATAATGGTATATAGTAATTTGACTTGATCCTGCTTAACTGGAAGATAGTAACATAAAAAACAATTTTTTGGCATTAATTGTTAGAGTGAAATGACATGTGACATGAAATGTACATTCATCATATGGGCTTTTTTCCAGGGTAGGGAAATTATACATTTTTATATTTCACATTTATCATTCCAGGAGACCCAAAACAAAATCTTGAAAATATATGTGGAAAATTACATACTCTTAAGATTAGAGTGTTAACTGATGTATTACCCCATTTACTTTTGCCAAAAAGAAATAAGGCTTTATCTGACTGCTTTCATAAAATGTGTGTACCTCTCCTTTTCCTTTATAATTCAGGAAAAGGAAAAATTGATGTCAAAAAAGGATTCCTAAAACTTTGTCCCTTCCCTTGCCTTTATGATTTTTGTTTGTTTCTTTAATAACTACTGTTTTCATTTATAGTCATTTTAGAAAGCTTACTGAGGTTTGAGTAGTAGCAGGCCAGTGCATACCCTACCTTTGTTGCCTGTAGATTATAAAATATCCCGCCAAAAAGCGTTAATTAACAATGAATCTATTATTAGGGTTTTCTGTTTCTTGAAACTTTTGAAAGGCCAGACATACAAATATTCTTCAGTTGGAACTTTTTCTTAATTAGATATTTTTTGCTGAAATAAATGAGTTTGATTGCTATTTAGTAAATGTGTTATTTGATATTGTGGACTCTTGCATCAGATTTCACTTGAATCCAGAAAAGTAACACCTGTGGGTTGGTTCACAAAGCCTCTTTTGTTAAATGGACACCCGCGGGCCATGAGGCAATTACATTTGTTGCTTGTACTATAAAGGAGGCACTTAACTAGACCTCAGTAAGTATAGCTAAGAACTAGAGGCTTGATTCTTTTGTCCAGCCCTGAGATTAGGTTTTATCATACATCAGGAAGTAAACCTCTGACGTAGAAAGGAAAAACAAGAATGTTCTAAGGGTTCTTTCAATGCTTTAAAAGTTAGCCCTGGGAAAATTCAGATTAGAGCCCAAGTAAAAATTTCTATGTGGTATTCATTGTAAACATGTTCATATATTCTTACTCAGCTTCACAAATTCATTCAAGTTGGTATGGCAGATTTACAAAGGTATGAACAGGAAAAGTAATCTAACCACTTACAGTTTTGGTTATGAGAAGTAATGAACAAAGGCATGGATGGAATTAGGGATTTCCATTTTTGGTAATTTGCAAACATTTATTATAAATGAGTTTATTGGAGTCCTTACTACTTTAGTTGCAAAGTTATAATAGCTCTTTTTAAAATACATTTTAAACTACCATTTTATCTATTAATATTTTATTATAATATTGCTATAGGATTTTTTTCTCTTAACTGGTTTGAATATCCAATTTAGTGATAAACAGTAGGTTATCCCACAGATAATAACTGTGTTTTTTGGGTTAGAAAATTTTTGTTCTGTTTCTTGCCTCAGTCTATACCAGAAAGGTCAAGTTTTAAGTTTTGGACCCATACCAAAAATGTGTTGTACTTTATGTTTATTTAAATAAATGAGTTCTTAGCTAGGCTAATATTTTAGTTATCCAGAGATCTGGTAACAGTAGTGCGAATTGCAATCATTTATTTGTACTATAGAAAGAAACAGAACCTTCTATATAGATTGGAAGTTCAGTCCCTCTCTATACTATCAAAGGCAAAAAAAATAATAAATAATTGAACAGAGCTCATCCTAACCTGCATTGTGATGGACAGTGTTCTGTTTTCAAAAAGTACAAGTATCACTGAAGGGACGAGGCATATTAAGATACATATGTGTGTGTGTGTGTGTGTGTGTGTATATGTATATGCACACAGATGGCCCCTGATTTATTATGGTTTCACTTAAGTTTTATTTTTACTTTATTGTGCTACAAAAGCAATACATATTCAGTAGAAACTGAACTTCAAATTTTGAATTTCGATATTTTCCTGGGCTGATGTGCAGTAGGATACTGTCATGGTGCTGGGAAGCAGCAGGTGACCCACAGCTTCCAGTCAGCCTCACAAATCAAGAGGGTAAAGTGACCATTTGCAACCAACCATCCTGTACCATACAGCCATTCTGTTTTTCACTTTCAGTGCAGCATTCAATAAATTACTTGAGATATGTCACCCTTGATTATAAAATAGGCTTGTGTTAGGTGATTTTTGCTCAAGTGTAGGCTAATATGTGTTGTGTGTTTAAACTAGGGTAGGCTAAGCTATGGCATCCAGTAGGTTAGGTGTATTAAATGCCTTTTCGACTTAGAATACAGGTGATCCTTGAACAGACAACATGGGTTTGAACTGCATGGGTCCATGTACACGTAGATTTTTTTATACTGTGGTACTGTAAATGTATTTCTCATCCTTATGTTTTCTGAACATTTTCTTTCCTCTACCTTATTTTATTGTAAGAACACAATGTATAATACATATATAAAATACGTGTTAATCGACTGTTTATGTCATCAAGGCTTCCCGTCAACAACAAAACTATTAGTAGTTAAGTTTTGGGGGAGGTCAAAGGGAATACATGAATTTTCGACTAGTGGGAGGGGGGTCGGCACCCCAGTCCCTATTGTTCAAGGGTCAACTGTATTTTCAACTTATGATGGGTTTTTTTGGACATAACTTCATGGTAAGTTGAGGAAGATTTATATACATTTTTTAATTAAGCAATATATACTGCTCATAAACATGTAAATTTTGAAATATGTAAGTTTTGTGGGGTTCTTTAAAGATTTATACATATTGCCTTGCAACTTTTTTCACTGTCTTCATGTAAATCTATTTTTTTTTAACCAGCTGTCTATGATATAAATAAGTCATATTTTACTTAACCTCTACCTACTGAGGAACATTTCTACTTTTGCCAATTTTGAGATACAAGCAATACCATGTTGAGCTTCCTTATTTGTACATGCTGAGTTTGGCAAATCTTTTCTAGAGATTTTGAAGGGAAAGGGTAAAATAGAAACATACAGGGGATGCAGCTGAAAGGGATGCAAGGTGGAGAGAGATGCCACTTTACTTACATGAGAACTTTTAGTTCTTACCAAAAGTATTCTCTTCATATTACTATGAAGTATGCTAAGAAAAATTATACAGGCTTTTAAAATTAGATAATTTGAACGTTTGTTTCTGGCAACGATGAAGGGATCCTGAATTTGCTCTCCTGTCATAAATAACTAGAAAATCGGACAAAATATGTGGAACACCTGTTCTCAGAGAATGCAGAAGCAGGAAGTACAGGACAGATTCCTAAGAGAGGAGAAACAAATAAAGCAAACCCTTTACTTGTCCCTACATTCTCCTGTAAGGCAGGAGGTACCTTTCAGAAGGTACTGAAGTAAAATTTGAGCCAAAGGTAGTGGTTTTGCTGAGCTGAAGAGACAGAGACTGGAATAGAGGGAAGTTTAAGTAGTTGGGACTTATGGATAAAACTGTCTGGGAAAGCAGAGCTACCGAATGATCAACATAAATCTCCATAGATGTTCTCTTGGCTTTTGCTGAATACTAAATTGTACCCATTTATGGTAAAACCTAGAAACTGAGCAAAGAAGGAGTGGGGAGCCGGGCAATTCCCAGAGCTCACACAGAGCTGAGAGCAACTGGAGTTCTGACCAGCCAGAACAGATAGATGTCACTGAATACTCAGCATATTCAATAGAGATCCCAGAATATCCTGCCTTAGTAGTAGGCCTAACGTAGCCCTTAGAGTACACTGTGAGATAGATCCAACCTAACAGGCTTAAAAACGACGCTTGAGGGGCGCCTGGGTGGCTCAGTCAGTTAAGCATCCGACTTCGGCTCAGGTCGTGATCTCGTGGTCCGTGAGTTCGAGCCCCGCATCGGGCTCTGTGCTGACAGCTCAGAGCCTGGAGCCTGTTTCAGATTCTGTGTCTCCCTCTCTCTGACCCTCCCCCATTCATGCTCTGTCTCTGTCTCAAAAATAAATAAACATTAAAAAAGAAATTAAAAACCGAGGCTTGAAAGGAATAAGCTGATCCACAGCTAACTTAACTGCCTCCCCTAAAACAAGCAGACCTCCTCAACATTCAGCACACTCTAAAGAAACACAACAAAATCCACTCAACAAATGAATGTCCAGCTTAATCACAAATTACTGGATATGTGAAGAAGTATGAAAGTGTAACCAGTAACCAGAAGAAAAATCAATTAAATCCAGAAAAGGCAGAAGTAATGGAATTAATACACATGTGCTTTAAAACACTAATTCTAAATATTTTCAAGGATCTCGAGGATGAACATAATGAGGAAAGAAACTGTAAATATAAAAAAGAACCAAATGAGATTTCTAGAGCTTAGAAAACATTGTATAGTCTTTGTAATAGATTAGACTGCAAAGGAGAAAAGATCCTAGTCTATGAGAAAATATTTGCAATACCTGTCAAAGGACTTATACTCAAGGTAAAAAAGGGATTCTTAAAATGAGTAAGAAAACCCATTTTAAAAACTGAGTAAAATATTTTAATAGATATTTCACAAAAGATATGCTAATAAGCACAAGAAAAAATGCCCATCAGAGAAATGCAAATGAAAACCACAATGTGATACCAATAACCTACTAGAATGGAAAAAGATTTTTTATAAGTTTATTTTTGAGAGTGAGGGAGTGCACACACACACACGCATCAGTTGGGGAGGGGCAGAGGGAGAGAATCCCAACCCAACTCCATGCTAACAGCAGAGAACCTGATGTGGGGCTCGAGCCCATGAAACGTGAGATAATGACCTGAGCTGAAATAAACAGTTGGATGCTTAATCAACTGAGCACCCCAAGGTTCCCCTAGTATGGCAAAAAAAATTTTAAAGGAATATACCAAGGTGTGGAGCAACCAGAATATTCATACATTGCTGTAGGAGTGTAAAATGATTTAATTACTTTGGAAAAGTTTAAGGTTACACTTATGGCCCATAAATTCTACCCCTTGGTATTTACTGAAAAGAAATGGATTTACACAATGTTTATAGTGCTTTATTTGTAACAGGCCCAAACTTCAAAGAAAAATGTCCATCAGTAGATTTATGGGCAAACATTGTGACTTACAATAGAATTCTACTTAGAGGTAAAAAGGAATGAATGACTGATACATACAAGATAGATTAATCATAAAAAATTGCTGAACAAAAGCCAGATACAAAATAGTATGTACGGACAATCTTGTTTATACGAAATTTAGGACCAGTAAAACTAGTTTCTAGTCATGGATCTCATTAGTTGCCTGGTACTGGGATGGGAACTTTTACATCTTGATTGTGATTAAGTTATGTAGGTGTGCACACCTTCCAAAACTAGTGTCAAACTTGAAATGAGTGCCCTTTGCTCATGTATATAAGTATATATATATACTTTTATATATATACTTTTATATATATATATTATATATATATATAATATATATATACATATGTATATGTATGTATATACATATGTATATATACATGTGTATGTATGTATATACATATGTATATATATATATACATTTATATAAGATGTATATAAGTATACATCTATAAAATTGATTAAAAAAATTTTTTTTTCAACGTTTTTTTATTTATTTTTGGGACAGAGAGAGAGCATGAACGGGGGAGGGGCAGAGAGAGAGGGAGACACAGAATCGGAAACAGGCTCCAGGCTCCGAGCCATCAGCCCAGAGCCTGACGCGGGGCTCGAACTCACGGACCGCGAGATCGTGACCTGGCTGAAGTCGGACGCTTAACCGACTGTGCCACCCAGGTGCCCCTAAAATTGATTTTTAAAGTGTACATTGCACTCTATACCAAAAATAAGTGGAGTAATTTCAACATCATGAATTTTTTTACTGGAGACTAAGTAATTGACAGGTCAGCAAAGGTGACTGCTTTGATTTTAAGAGATCCACACTTAGAGGTTTTCCTGTTTATGGAGAAGCTCGTATTAAAGAGCTCATAAGTGATGAGGTTGTTTCCTTGATTTGTATACTTTATATCAAGCATTGATGTCTGTGAGATGTAGAGGATATTCCTTTACTGTAAGTGGACGCATGGGGATTAGAATGTATAGGCTTCAGATAAATGGGATTAGCATGTCCCATATTTGAACCTACTTCTATTAACTATCAATAACAGTACTTCACAGGTTGTTTTAAGGATCTAATGAGTTTGTTTTTTTTTTTTTAATTAAATAAACCAGAAAGCCATGTATTACATACTGGCTTGCTTTACTCTCCCCTCCCTTTTGTTCCACTCCTTGTGATCAAGGACTAGGTAAAGATAGCCTGGGTCACAGTCTTCCATAGGCTTCTGGTAATATGTTCTGGGTTCTCTTAGCATATTCCTTTCTGTATTTGTTAAGTTATACCAGAGATAACACTTCATCACTGTATTTAGCTAACTTGAAAGAAGCTTAAGTCATACAAAAGTGATTGTGCTTTACAAGAATTTCTACTCACTAATATTACCACCAAATATCGGAATTCCAGTTCTGGCTTAGTTGTTGCAAAAAATAAAGATCATGGCATAAATACTGTCTATTTGCTTGTTTGATCATAAGGTAGTAGACTTAACAAAAAAACCCAAGCAGGTTAGTAACATGTTGTAATCCAGGGCCCCAAGCAAGGCAGGCTTTTTAATCAGTGCTCTAAACAATCAAGAGTATTTGATATGGGCAGGCAAGGTTGGGGAAGACTTCATGGATAAATGGAATATATATTGGATCCTGGTTTATTATGTTTTTTAGAACTCAGAAACAAACACATATTAAAAACTATGGAAATTTAAACATAAATGATGTCTGTATTATAGCTCCTCCCAGAGTGGTACTTTGAGACTATGTTAATGACACATGGCTTTTCCAAATATACTATTTTGTTCCTTTTTCATTTATGACCTGAGATGGATTCATTACTCTACTTGAGCAGTATTAAGCTTCACTGCCATAAATCCACTTATTTTATAGGTAGGAACGAGTCTTGCTTTTGACTCTAGAACCTATAACTAGTTCCACTAATAAAAATGAGTGATCTTATAGTATCTGATATTCTTTCAAGAAACTTGTTCTTTCTCTACAAGTAGATTTAACATTGAAATCTGTCTACATGAAAATAATTAACTTGATTTGTTTTGGGCAAATATTTCTGCATAAGACATTCCAAAATTATATGATTCCTGATGTAAAGTGAAATTCAGATTTTATATACTTGTATACATTCATTTTTCCAAAAGGTAACATGGGTGTTTGGGGGAAAGAAATGAAAAATAGGCAGATCACACAGGATTTTTAGGAAAGTGAACACACTCTGTGATATTATAATGATGAATACATGTCCTACATTGGCCAAACCTGTAGAATGTACAACACCAAGTGTAAACCCTAAGTTAAGTCTGGACATTGAGTGATTATGATGTTGATGTGGGTTCAGCAAGTGTAACAAATCTACTACTGTGATCAGGGATGTCAGTGGGGGAGGTTATGTATGTGTGGGGGCAGGGGATAGGTCGTAAATCTCTGTACCTTCCTCTCAGTTGTGCTGTGAACCTGTAACTGCCCTAAAAAAATCTTTAAAAAACAGTAATTTGTAACATTTTTAAATATTGCAGTCATTTCTTATTAAACCCAATAGGAGTATTTTTCTTCATATAAGGTCCCTAAGTAATAAATAGCCAGTCAAAAGAAAAGTGAAAAGAAATTTCTTCTCAGTAGGTCATTTTGGTCTGGTCAATAATTCAACTTTTCTGAGTAACAAACTGTAAAATAATTGGTAAAATGCAACTTTAAAGATAATTGCTGCCAAGTAATTTTTAAATATGGTATATTTCATATCATAGAGGGCATTTTTTGAAAGTAAGGTGTTCTAAATATTCTTATGGTTGACAGAGTAAAAATTTAAACTTAACGTTATTTACCAGTTAATACCCAGGACATATAGGAGATAGGGTCTTTCATTTAGTAGAAGGTCACCATCATTAATTTACAACTGATGATTTTATAATAGGTCCTTCTAGTTCTTGATGGTCATTATTGAAGTATAATGCATTGAAGATATGGCCTGTACAAAGGCAGAACAGGGATCTTAATTAGAATTCTGACAAGCCCACTCCAATAAAATGATGAGATTATTTGTAATTGATGTCACAATCAATTACCATTTAGTTCATCATGAGCATTCTAATAGGTCTGGCCTTGGTATTGGCCCCAGGATGTTGCTGAGTGAGTGGCTGCCCTGCTTATGCTGTTATAGAGACAGGAGGGCACATTTTCAGTCAGCATCCTAATGACCTCTTTTGAAGTCTATTAAATTAATGACCCTGTCACACTGTTTTGATCTCTTATAACCTCAGTTTGGGGTTTGTGTAACAAATTAATGTTTGGGAACCATGTGGCAAAAAAGATCTTTTAAAATGTTGAAACCTTCACATTACTTACTAATATTCAGTAGAAGATATTGTGCAAGAGATAAAAGCAAAAATACAAATCACGGGGTTTGTGTGTATTTTATAAATGAGAACTTTAAAACATTTCTCCATACTACCAAAAAGATGCACTTCTTATAGTACCCAAATTTATTTTTCTTTTTGAAAAGGGGCTGCTTTCTTCTCTAATTCTAGGTGCCAACAGGTCATGTGTGGTTAGAAGGTGATAATCTACAGAATTCTACAGATTCCAGGTATTATGGACCTATTCCATATGGACTAATAAGAGGACGTATCTTTTTCAAGGTATTATTTTCTGCTTAAAATTTAGGCTTTCTTCTCTGAGCTGGAAAAAAAAAAATTTCTTTCAAAATGAACTTTGAAATATTCAGCTATCAGTGGACTTAACTGTAGCAGTGACTACATTTAGGAACCTGCTGGCCTTCAGAGCTATAAACATTACCCTTTCCCCCACTGAGATAGGTAATTAAGAGTAATTTTTTGTTTGAATAATAAAAATTCAAACTACTTTAGTTATAAGAAGGCTTTCATTTAAATCTCCAAAATGTAATTCTTTCTCATATAACTTTTACAACTATATGTTTACCTTGGGCATAAATTAATATACATTTGCAGAAGAACAGTGTCAAGTCAAACTACCTGTTAAGCAGGGATATCCCAGTTAAGTACACCGAGTAATGGTCTTACCATGGTTATAAATGTATGACTCAGGAAAGATTATTATTTTCACTGGCAGTGAGAAGAAGAACACATGAATACTTGGGGTTGTTGGATAATTTGCAGGATTCTTTGCACTTACGCAGATGTTATATTCAAATACTTAGGTTCAGGGTTCACTTTATTTGAGGGTAGTAAAACAAAACACAGACACACATATTCATACATCTATATTCACGCACTATACACAGGTAACTGATATAACACATCAATGTTCCAAACTTTAGAGTTTAAATACATGTACACATACAAGTTTACTTTCTAAAGTCTTATTTTGATATAATTTGTTCTTGACTAAAGAATAAGGAGAACGTATTTCATATATGGCACAGAGAAAACAGATGGATAAAAACAGGGAGTATGATGATGATATAACATCATTTCATTAATTGTCTTCAATCACATTTTGATTTTACAGATTTGGCCTCTGAGTGATTTTGGATTTCTGCGTGACAGCCCTAATGGCCACAGATTTTCTGACGATTAGCAAGCATTTATTCTTTTGATTTCATTATTCTCTCCTATTCAAGTGAATTTATCATTGCCACTGAAACCATGTACTTACTAATAAACTATTTGCTATTTAGTTTTAGTCGTTTTTGTTAAATGTGAAGAATAAGCAACACACACTGCAAGCTATATTAGTTCAAAATATATGGATAAAAATGTAATCCAAAGTAAGTCCTCCAGATTTTATGATAAATATAAAAATATTTTTAGGGGAAAAACCTGGGTGACAACCTCACTTTTGAACTTTTGGTTTTATAGCTGTGATGAAAGTAATCTCTTGAATATGCCTTATACTTCAGCTACATTTACAAGTCAGAGTAGTAACTAGTCTTGTAAGTCCAAACTAATAATAAATACCAGGAGTTCAACCTAATAAAAAACTGCTAAGTCACATGCTTGGTTCACTCATTTGAAATTAGGTCATGAAGTTTCAGTGATCCCATAAAGGATTTCTCAGATTTTTTAAAAATGAGTTCTGACTTATACTGTACATAGATTATCAAATGCAAAGAAAAATAAAATCTTTAGAGAGTATTATAATCAATAATAACATTATAAAAGTCCATTTGGTCATACCAGCAATGTAGTGGTTCTCTATTCATAACTAGAGACATTAATACTCTTAGACTTTGAAATAAAAAGGAAAGCAATGCATCTGTTTCAAATGAATATTTTTAAAAGAACTGCCACTTCCTAAGTTACATTTAAAGTTGAAGATGGCAGTGTTCAGGCCTTACTCCCTTTAATGTAGCCACACGAAGACTCGGGGAAGATGGTGCCAGGACCGGAGTCAAGTCTTTTGACTCCAAAGCTGTCTTTTCCACAGTTGCCACTTTACCTTCCTGAAGGTAACTTCATGAATATCCATATCCAGTCCTAGTTATGAGACAACTAGGTTCACATGCTATTCACAAAGATTCTAATTTAATTCTAATGACCTGAGAATTTGAGATACTTGTACAACAGGCTGCTAACTTTAGCACAAATAAATTTCATGTTACTTCAGAAACTTAGTAACTATAAAGGAACATGATGATACTGTGACGCTTAACAAGAGGAGGCATGCTTATTTGAAGAAAAGGAAAATTCTTATTTTGTACCAAGGAGAAAATGTTCTCCTTGGGAGAACAAAGTTCTCAGATGGGAATTCACAAAATATAATTTATAATTCAAGTCTTTTTTTTTTTTTTTGTGATCTACAGATATAAATTATAAATACATATAAATAACTGAGTTCATTTTCTATTAACCTAGGGTGGCCCTTGCTTGAGTCTTCTATTTTCTCTGCAAATAAAAGAGCTGACAAAAAAAGAATCCTGCTTCTTTTTATCAGCTTTATACATTTACTTGAATGGGCGCTCTTCAACATGTATGAATACAGAGTTAAAGGATCCCATTTAGTGAACAATTTCAGCCATAATGAAGGAGTTCTATTATTAGTGAACATGTATCACAAGAAATCAGGGTAACTTCTTCTGCTTCATCCTTGGAAACACTGTATTTTCCACCACATCGGCAACTCAGAGAAAAAGTGTGATCACCTGTAAAGAAAACAACATGATGCATCAAAGGTTTACACGTAACTATTTCAACACCTTTTTAAAAATGCAGCTTATGTCACAGAAATTGCAAACCAAAAAAGATTTTCAGTAAGTATAAAATGTATCTAAATGAGAACTTGAAAAGATTTTTTATATAGGGGCAGTGTTTCTAAAAATTACCTACCAAAGAACCTTTTTGTTTTATTTTTATTTACTTTGAGAGAGAGGGGGAGAGAGAATCCCAAGCAGGTTCTGCGCTGTCAGCGCAGAGCTCAACTCAGGGCTTGATCTTATGAACTGCGGGATCATGACCTGAACCAAAATCAAGAGTCGGACACTCAACTGAGTGAGCCAGCCAGGCACCCCAAAGATCTTGAGGGGACAGCAGATGCTCAGGGGTGACCCATGACATTTATTTGAAGTCTTCTGTTTTCTGTTTTAAAATATAAATTTTACATTCCTCTCAATTTGTCCAAATTATTACTGTGAAGGAAAGAGAAAAATAGCTCTACCTGTTTTACTGTTAAGCCACATGCTTTTTTGCCTGGAGTATATCCTTTTAGAGAAAACTCTGCTAACTTAACTGTTAATCAAGTTTAACATTTTAAATACTCTGTTCTAGTATCACACTAATTCTGTGAAGTGAGATGCCCAACAGAGAGCATACAGCACAAGGTTTAGTCTACCAATGGTAGAAATTTCACTAAATCTGTCCTCTTGACAAGTTGAAATGCTTATGTCCTTTAACTGAAAGAATCTCTGATCCACTGGTCATTCCATTTCATTGTCACTGAGAAGTGACTGTCAAAGAAAAATAATGATTGATCACCTTATCCTGCTACTGCCATAATTTTTTATTACAAATATATCAAATATCTTCATTCAGTTCTCAAACATTTTTAACACTCAGATCTTATCATATATGCCACTAAAAAAAAAAAAAAATATTCGACCGCCTTCTATTTGTTCTCTAATCAAGTTTGGCCTTGGAAAAATTAACAAGCCAACATTTGGGGTGCTTGGCTGGCTCAGTCGGTACAGCATGTGACTCATTCATTCACACAATCCTTATTTCTCATCACAATGCCTTTTTTCTCCATAAACAAAAATAATTTGATCTTGTATTTTAAAATGCTAACATCCTTTCTGTCTGAGCCAACATATATACTGTAGTAGAGCATGCTTTCAAAGTGAATTGTTTCATTATTAAATTGTCTAAAACTGTACATATTCTAACCAAGGGTTTTCTTAAGCTAAATCTCCCTCTTGTTTTTTTACCACCTCAGTGAACACTGAGAAACAATCTGAGGTGACAGGCGCTCAGTAAATGATGCAGAGGCCACCATGGGCTACTGTGGAGTTTTGTCATGGAGGATTCCAAATGTTAATGCTCACTAAAAATTCACATCTTGTTACGTTTCTTCTTGTATTATTCTATCACTTAACACAGTGATATCTTCACAGAAACCATTTTAAATACATTGAAGGCAAAATGACCAAGTTGTGAAACAGACTAACTCTAAGGGGAAAAGGTTAACTTCACTCCCTCAACAGTTCTTTACGGATGCCTTTTAAGCATAGTAAAATGCACTGTTTCATACTGTCCTTGGGTCAAGAAGATGGTAATGTGGCTATGTCTACCATGTAAGGCTTCATCCACTTTTCTCCTGCTCAGGATCTTCACTCTCCAAGGCTATTCTGAAAATGGCTATGAAGGAATCTTCGATTTCTTATTTGCCCAGTTGATCACACTTGGTATTGAACTGCATCTGTCAAGAATGCTCTTTTCAATTGCAAAGAACAATTCGAAATTGCAAATTCAATTGCAGAACTTACATTACTGGTTTTTAATATTCTTGCAAAAATAACAGCTTCATGCAGCTGTTGGCTGCTCAGTATGTTCTCTTAAGGATTATCTCTCAACAATAAGGATTATTTCCATCTTTATATATAAAAAAACAAACATTAATTGAAATAAGTGTCAAAGTATGTCTTATACTTTTAAGATTCACTGTAGCTTCTTATAACTGATACATTGGCTATGGTTAGGATTCTTCTATATCTTCTGCACTGTCCAGTTTATTTAAGGGAATCCCAAGGACAGTGACACATTTATAACTTGACGATTTCATATTGTACATTTCCCTTTAATATCTTGTTTTTTTACATTTGTATCAGAAAACTCATTGTATTTGTTGACTGAACAGATGCTTGAACCACCAATCCATATTCATTTAAAATAAAATCTAATATTATTCATATTTTTAAAAGGCTACTGAAGGAAAAATTACAAAAACCAGTTTGGCTATTTCATATTCTCAGGAATCATTAGGAAACAAAATACATTAATTAAATCAACTGCAGCAAGAAGAATTTGTCTAATAAGAGATTAAACACACATACATCCAATACTGACTGATGAGGTACCAATACTATATTTTCAAAAAATAAATTTAGTTGGACAGGTCTCCTTGATAAATGACATGCTTTAGTCTGTCCCCTCCATGAACTAAAAGAAGTCTTTCACCAGATCCTATGTCACTAGTGTGTTCATAGCAGTTCTCTCGTTTACTCTGATGAAACCATTATTAACCCCTGGGAGCCCCAGGTACACAAAACCTCAAATTTCCCAATCATTCACTGCAAATGAGAATTTATACACTATGATTTCATTTGGCACTTCAGGAGCACAGTGGCCTATAGGCAGAAACATGATTCTCCTCCTAAGTCAACAGCCTGTGACCCATCTAAGAGCATGAAGTCAAAAATTTGCCATTAAAAAAAATATTCCAGTAAACTTGTTTTCAGGAAGGATGAGCTATTTATCTTCTACCTAACCATACTCACTAGTAAATTTTTATAAACCCCTAGGGAATTTTTACCCCAGGCTAAACAATAAAGTGTTAGGAATAAAGTATATAAAAATTCTAGGAATTAGTAAGATTTTCTTCACTTGTCCAGAGAAACATGAACATAGAAGGAACTTCACAGTGTCTAACCAGAGTGATTCACAAAACTATCAGAAGAGTAGAGAAATTAGATTTGTTTAAAAAATCTAATAATAGAAAAGGGAAAAAGAATGACTTCATGGTGGGTAAAAAACCAAGTTCCAAGCAGGAGAGTGTAGTATTAGGAATCCTGCCCTGACAGTTTGTGATTCCATATAAAGAAACAAAAATAAACATTCTAATAGGAATTCATCTCAAATATCAACACAGGAGGATGGAAAAAATTATTTTCCCTATTACACTAGTGGGGAGTAAACCAAAACCCAAATCATGTAAAAAAGAAAATCTCATGAAACTTTATGTACCTAACATCTAATTAGAATAGAAAAATGACTGGAGGGGCACCTCGGTGGCTCAGTCAGTTAAGTGTTCGACTTTGGCTCAGGTCATGATTTTGCGGTTTATGAGTTTGAGCTCCACACTGGGCTCTCTGGTGTCAGCATGGAGCCCACTTCTGATCCTCTCTGCCCCTCCCCAGCTCATGCTCTCTCTCTCTCAAAAATAAAAATAAAATAAAAAAACAGAACTGGAAATGGGTCAATAATGGACCTTTAGAATGAAACAAAAATATTCTTAAAAACTATATATATATATATATATATATATATATATATGGCCAAGCTATTCTATTTTTTTAAGATTACCAAATATCCCATGAGAGTTTTTCTTCTTAAAGAAAATCTCTAAAATTTTTCTCTACTGTAGTCAAGAGAAAAAATCTCAACCTTCATTCCAACACATTTCTTCGAGATATACTTGAGCATCTACTGGTCCCGTATTTCTTAGATCACCTTCTGTAAAATATAAAGAGATGCTTAATTTGATACTTTAATCATAACCATGAAGAATGCTGAAAAGACAACTCCAGCCTGGGGACTACAGTTCTACTTTACTTACCATTTAAAAACTCATTTTACCACTTTTGACAGCAGTTTTAAGGCTACCTAATAGTCCACTTCTTATAAGCCTTAACAGTCAAAATCTATCCTATTTTCCACAAACATTGAACAAGCAAAAACCATAGAATTGATTTTGATAATTCCTTGTGATTAACTAGTGACCTCTATTTTGTGAAAGGGAATTTTTTTGTCAGATAAACTATACCTGTAACTAAGGAAGGCAGCGTGGAGTTGGGCAAAAGTAACTATTTGAACCTTAGTTGTAAAATCTTACTAGCTTTCTAACCTTAGAAATATACCTTAGATATACTGAGTTATCTCTTAGCTACTTCAGAAGGGTTGTTATGGACCAAATTGTGTGTCCCCCAAATTCATATGTTGAAGTATTTGGAGATAGGCCTTCTAGGAGGTAATTAAGGTTAAATAAGATCACAAGAGTGGGGTCCTAATCCGATAGAATTGGTAGCCTTATTAAGATGAGGAAGAGAGGTTTATCTCCATGCACAGGCACCAAAGAAAGTAGGATATAAAGACACAGCAACAAAGAGGCCATTTACAAGCCAGTAAGAGCCCTCACCAGAAACCATATTGACTGGCACCCTGATCTTGGAATTGCAGCCTCCAGAACTATGACACATAAATTTCTGTTATTTAAGCCACCCAGTCTATGGAATTTGCTTATGGCAGTCAGAGTAGACCAACACCAGGGTGTTGTTCTAATCAAATGAAATGAGACCAAAAGTGCTTTAAAGAATAAAGCTCTAGGGGCGCCTGGGTGGCTCAGTTGGTTAAGCATCCAACTCTTGATCTCAGCTCAGGTCTTGATCTCAGGGTCGTGAGTTCAAGCCCCACGTTGGGCTCTGCACTGGACATGGAGCTTACTTAAAAGAAAAAAAAAAAGGAATAAAGCTCTAACCAAATGTAGAGGGCTGTTTGTCATCTGATTTTAATTGCTTTCAACAGAGTCGTAGGAAACTTAAAGACAATACTTTAATAAAAGATTTCAATAACCATATAATACAACTGTATTGTGTTGATGTTCTTCTATTGCTACTTCCTAGGCTTAAGTTTTCCGTACAGGTGGAAGGTCCAAAGAAGCCTGAAATTCCAACCAAATTTAGTAAAAGTATGGTCTAGGTGGTAAAAGCATGCGCGCGCCCTTGCTTACAACAAGTATACTCTGGGACAAAGGAAGCCACTATAGATAAGCATTTGTCTTTGTTTTTAAGGGCATGTTATACTTCACGTATGCTTGTATTGTTCTTCTAGAAGTCAGTGCTTAAAAGAAACTTCTAAAATCCACCCCTCACCCCAATGAAATTTTCTTTAGCTGTCTCACTAGTCTCTTGTTCACTTGCTGAGACTGCTTTCCTTTGTTCCATGTGAGAATGCCTACAATTTAATTATATTTAATAACTGCCTGTTCAAATTTATTGGTGAGTTACACAATTTTAAAACAGATGAAAAAATTTTACAATATTTTGAACTCACTATTGTTTTCTGTTAAGTATGTCAAATATTACATCACTTCATATTTACTGGGTACCAACAGTCTATTAAAGTGGCCCTAAAATCCAAAGATACAGACATTGCCCAGTGGCCAGGTGTAGCCCCTCCATGTCGGGGGCCCACTGAATAGCATAGGCACACTGTATCAGTATGCGAAGTGATTTCTGAACAAAACAATTTCCACATTCTACATAAGGTACACTGGCTGTAGGCTACTCAGTATTTTAATTTTTAAAAACTTCTCCCTGGAAGTCCCATGGATAGAGAAAAAAAATCTTAATCACATGTTTTGCTTCCTTACAAAGAATGACTAAGGTAGTTTGCTTGAATGGGGAAATGAAACGTTTTAGATTTGAGGAGTAGGGGTAATTGGCACTTAACAGATTATAATTAGGGGAAAAACATATGTAAATAATTTACAATCAAGCTGCCTATATTCCAGGGTATCTTATTAGATCTTAAGTAATTCTGAAATCAAAGCAAATCAGACAAGGCAGAGTTGATAAGATGAATAAGACTTTTTAATCCAACCTATCTTGGACACCTGCAATACAGCAATTATAGAAAAAGACAACTCATTCCTATATATCCATTATGCTATTTTCTATTTTAAAATAATAAGTGAGAAATAACTGGAAAAGATAACTGCCAAGGAAGTCAGCTTCATATTTTTCTCCTTCTCTATTAGGAAGCTATTGTTATTCTTACCTAGTTATTATTTCATATGGAACTCTATTATTCCACCTACTCAAAAACAGTGGCTTTTACCTTTTTATTATTTTTTTCTTCTTAATGTACAATAACTTTAGCTACCTATTTTAAGTTGAAAGGTCAACTTAGATGGTATCTCATAAGAGGGAAATAGAATGCAGAGTACTTTCCCAAGTCAGAGTTAAAAGTATACTAAAAAATATTTTCATGTTCTGTGGCCGATCTAAACATTTATATGTTTTATCTGATAATTCAATATTATGTGGACACTGTCCAAGTTTTTGTGGGAATTCTGATTTTAAAAGTCGTATCTGACACGAAAGAGAACACACCAGGCGACTCCCCATTTTCTGAAATATAACAGGCAAAACTACTCTGCTGTTGGGTGACACTGTGGTGTTAGGTGTGGGGGGAGAGTAGTGACTAGAAGGAGTTGCAGGGCCTTCTGGGTGCTGGTTAGTTGGATGCGTTTACTGTGAAAATCCATCAAGGTGGACACTTAGGACTGGTGCACGTCTCTGTAGGTATAGTTCAACAAAAAGTTTTAAAGGTAGTGTGTTAAGCCTCCAATAGCTATATTTTTTAATAGAAATAAGGAAACAAAAGTTAGGGGAAAGAAGTTAAAAGCCTCATAAGAAAGTGTGTGTTTCTTGAAAAGATGGTAATCTAACAACTTCTTAAAAAGGCTGGGGGTGATTAACTCAGGGAGATTGGATCCCTGGAGAATTGTATAATGAGCTGAGGGGGTACATACAAGTAAAAGGTGAATCTAAATGTAGGGGGTGGGGAGGTGACCACAATCCTTTGTTGAGAGGCAGGTGTCCAGGGAGTGAGGCAACAGCAACCTCCCCCCTACTAACTACGATTACAAGGAAGGAGCACAAACAAATCAATGTTGTTTTTTTTTTCTTTCTAAACAATGATCTCTGCTTGTCCACCATTGTAGTTATAATTAGAAAACTTAATTCCTCCCTAGCCTGTAAAGTAACTCACAGGAACCTTGTAATTAGCTTTGATAATTGTCTACTAATCAGGCATGGCATCTGCAAAATAGATAAGTTCCTTTTAACTATTACATATTATAAATATTTTTTCTCATTACAATATTTCAATAGGTATCTGAAAATGTAAATCCTATCTTAAAAATTTCCTGTTAACATGACACTACTAAAAATGTTGAGAAAACATAAGCTGACTTCGAAAGTGATTTAATTAAAGGAATAGATCCAAGATTTAAATCTGCAATCTTAGCCACAGAATGGTAATAAAAACAAGCAAACCCAGCCATTTGGAAGGAAAACGCAATGCCTGGCATTTTGGGTACTCTATCTTAAGTCCAGTTACACTACATGATTCCTAATTCTTTGAAGGAAACGGGCTTAGCTTTTCCTAAGGTATGTAGGCCTGCTCACACCCTGTGCAGTACCCACAGCTTAGCCAAATATGGAGACAAGAAACAGATCCGAATTTATGTACATACAGAAAGCAATGAATTATAAAGAGAGATTCCTGAGGAATATAATGATAAAATCAAATAATTTATGTGGTTACTTGGAAAAGAATCTTTCAACCTTCAGAAGTATAGGCCCTTATGACCTTGTGTTCTATTGGATTTGTCTGACAACAAGAGGTGAAAGAATTCTGTGGTTCCATTGTCTCAACAGTGGGATCTGAGAAAACACTGGCAGGACTCATCAGAGAGGTTTATGAGCCTGCAATTCAAAGAGATTAAAAGGAAAATCTAGGGAGATTCTTTCACACTGAAGAATAACATTAAATAACTATTAGCAGCTTGGTTCAGTAAAGCTTACCAGAGCTCTCGCTGGGTCATTCACAACTTTCTAAAAGAGGAAAGGTTTTTTTCAGCTCCATTTGGGAATCAATAAATATTTCTTACTTCTTACAAGACAATGGCATTCCAGTCTTTTAAAGCTTCCTCCTAATGATAGTAAAATTTCTAAAACAACTCTTTGCTGCCTAATAATTACATTTCCTAATCCCAGGAAACCTTTTCTAACTAAAGCTACAATTCAAATAAATAAGTAAAAATAAATAACAGCAACAAAAAGCTGTGGTGGAGAGGAATTTAACTTTATTCATTATGGCTGAGATATCACAAGTCTCATTCAACCCAATACTGGCCAAAAGATCTAGTCCATCCGCAGTTCAGTCCCTACTATTCATGTGTAGCAATGTCGTAACTTACCCAAGCGATCAAGTCCCCAGAATGCTCTCATTTAGCAATTAGTCTACTGTATTTATTTTTATGTCTTAAAATACTTAATTTCACACTTAAAGCTTTAAGTCATCTGTGTGTTAAAAGCTAAGAGCAGTGTTTTTCTCTTAGCATCTTGCTGTTTTAAAACCAAGTAATTTAATTTTAAACAATCACCTCATTCTTAAAAATCACTTCACTATACATAATTAAAATTTTCATATAGGAACTAACTGGAAGGAAATCAATTTCCTTGTCCTTAACAGTCTCTGTTCTTAGAACAGTCTCTACCTTGATAAAAGAGATTCAGAATCAGGCAACATTTAATTTGAAACCTGTTCATTAAATCAGAAAGCTCTATAATCCTTTCCCAGATGAAATTAAAGAGTCACTTGCAAGGCTTTCCATATCAAAGAAAAATTAAAAACTTGGGAGTTTAATTATGGACTTGGAGAACTGTGGGGCTTTTATAAACTGAGTGTCAACCCAGTGCTCGTGAAAGATACCAAATGAAGACCGGAAACTGAATTTCACGTTTCAGTACACAGCAGGTAGAACAGCATTACAAGTAAGCCTGGCCTCTCATTCTGACCCTCAAATAGGAACTCACTCCTGATTATCTGGAACTAAAAATAGTAGGTTGTACACACCTATTCAAAACTTGACAGCCCAGCACAATGATTAAAAGTCAGAGAATGACTTTTGAATTTCCCCTCTATCAATTACTAGCCATGTGACCTTAGTCAAATTACTTAACCCCTCTGAACCTCAGAATCTTTCTCTGGAAAGCAGGTATTAATATCTTCCTTTAGAGGCTGTTAAACAATGATTGAAAGACAATTACCATAGATCGAGTGCTCAATAAACAGTAGCTCTTTTAATTGTTATCTCCTAATGCTTGTGTTGACCTGTTCATAACAGACCATAAGAAAATGACTAAAGAGTAATCCATTATGAGTGGGGGAAAGCCTCAAGTACCACAGTGTAGGACTCTTGACCTTGTGTGGATTTGTAACAGTGTTAAGAAGTTTGATGTACTTGGCTATTGTCGGTCCCATTAAAATCAGCCCATTATTATCGGCCCATTATTATCAAAGCCATGGTCCACACAATTATTGTCCTTCCGAAGTATCAAACAAAACTGAAAGATAGGAGTCACAGAGAAAAAGTGCAAAATAATTAATTTGTACATTAGATTCAGAGATTAGAAATGATGGCAGATTAGAATGTCAGGGAAAGCTTTCTTTGGGAGGTGGGAGGTGGATTGATGATCTTGAGTTCAAACTTGAACAAAAAAAACTGGGAAGAATCAGAATGGGAGGGTGTTCTGAGTCATGACAAACAGCATAAGCATATGTGTTTGAGAGCCCCTAAATGAACCAGGGAAGAAGATTCACATTAGGTTTGTGATTGGTGACAAGGCTGAAAAAGTAATTAGGAGCAAACTTCAAAGCTTCTGTTCCATTTAAATTCTAGCTGAATGGGAAAATGTTGGGTTGGGGAGAGGGTGGTTATAAAAGTTCTTAAACAGAGGAGTGAGAATAAAGAAAGCTAGACCAATCAAAATGTGAACTTCTGTAGAAGGCCAATTAGCAGCTATGGAAATAATATGCGTATGTGTTCTACTCTGGGTATGGACTACCATGGTAGCTGTGAGAATAAAAAGATCACACAGAAAAAAAAAAATTACAGAAATGTCAAAACTCATTTCTAATTCATTGGTTGTATATTGAGCAAAGTAGAAGTAATCAGTGTGTAATATGAAACGAAAGTTTCAAGTCTGAAAGAAAAAAATAAGCACCGAGAAAGGTAACCCTATTTTGGGTTAAGACTCACTGATTTTGGGGCGCCTGAGGGGCTCCGTTGAGCGTCCGACTTCAGCTCAGGTCATGATCTCACAGTTTATGAGTTCGAACCCCGCATGGGGCTCTGTGCTAACAGCTTGGAGCCTGGAGCCTGCTTTGGCTTCTGTGTCTCCCTCTCTCTCTGCGTACCGCCCCCCTCTCGAAAATTAGTAAACAGTTAAAAAAACAAAAAACAAAAAAAGACTCATTGATTTCAATTGGATCAAGTACCCAAGTAGAAATTGAGAGTGAAGTTAAAATGGGAGGCACAAATTTCCTAAAATCTTACATTTTCTCTATTATTAAATCAGAACTCCCAATATGTCCAACTATACCAGAATTATAAGTGTAGTCTTGCCCATAGGTTCCCATAACATTCATTCTTCCAAACTAGTCAAATTTTTATTTAAAACCATTGAGAAAGGATCTTAAAATAAATTTTTATTGCAAAAAAGTTATTTGCATTCAAGTAAAAGTAACAGATAACATGAGTAGTCACCTTCTTATGACAAATAAGATGGAGCAGGACCCTCACAAAAAGTTTTGTCTATACTTTTTTCTCCATCTGAAGAAAGTGCCAGTCCCTAACTGTCCAGATGGATTTTCTGCATCATTTCACATACTTTTCCCAGAAACAGTCACCAAAACAAAACAAAACAAAACAAAACAAAACAAAACAAAACATGCCCCCTGATGCTTATGTTCAAATTTTACCTGAAGCACATTTTTACAGCCAATTTTCAAATTCCTAAAATCAAATGGAAATACTGATATGACCACAGATGGAAACTCTAACTTGACTAATACAAGTATTTTGTAAGTGTCAGTTTTAGCACATAATCTACACAAATATCTCCTGGCCTTAAGTCATTGTTCGTAACTCAGATTCATATTATCTACATTTAAAAGCGTTATTTCCACTCTTATGGAGTTAATCAGTCTTTAGCATTAACTTGCTTTCAGGAAGGTCCTTATTTGGGGCTCTTACTAAGAAATTACAAGTTGATACATAAAGTTGGTGGTGTTTAGATATTTTCCATATTCGGCTCAGAATTTATTTCCTAATCTTCCATTCTCAAATATTTATCCTAATAAAAGGGACAAGGTAAATTGTAAAATACAACACCAGAAGTGACCTTTTGTATCTAGCTAGGGGAGAGTAGCTGATTAGCTTTGAGTAAAGACACACTGACTTTACAATGTCTGGCCTAATCTCCTTCTGAGCCAGGCTATTTTGGGTATCCAGGTACTTGGCCAATTGTATAACACAAAGACTCCACCTTACCAAAATAATTTACTAGTAGAACACCAAGATACATCTTAGTATAAAATAATATACCACCAAGGAAGGATCCCAAACACAATGCACTTTTTTTTTTTTAAACATTATTTAATTTGACTGACTTCATTTGGCGGTTTATTTTTATTAATTTGACTGAAATCATTTTGAAGGTTTATTCCACTTCAGGTCACAAAGAAGTCAACCTACCTCATTAGCCATGTCACTCTGTACAGCCACTGAGACATTAGAGATCTGTGTAACTGTCACATTACAAAGCAACTGAATCACAATTCCTATTATTTTCCCATGATATACTTCTGATGTGTTTTTTAATGTGTTTAATATATCAGAAAACTCCCCATAAGATTTATAAAGGCACCAAAATCTATTCAAAGATATTATTCATATAAACATTTTACAGATCCTGAAAAGATTTTCCAAAGTGCTCATATGGTTGTCTGAAGCCTAATCTTGAATAACTACATGCCTTTCAAGGGAACATGGGAAGCAAGTCTTTGGAAGCATCCTTAGAAACAATAAGGTAAATTGCCAACTGGAACTAATTGATTAAATTCACTAGTTAACACTGCTTTCAAAATGTAAAATATCTGGGAACTGAATATTATTCATCCTTTTTTAGATTTGCTTTTCTTCAGCCTGGCCAACATTGCCCTAGAACTATCAAATAAGAATAGATACGTGGAAATGAGGAAGAAAAAAATGTATGTACTTTACATAGCTAGACTTTTTTTTTTATTAGAACTCATCTGATAATATCTTTTGCGAAGCAAAGAAATACAGACACCAAGGGCCCCTGTAAATGACGTTTTACAGAAATAAATGGTTATGGGCAATATTGATGAGGCTCTCCTTACACCAGAGCACCAACTTTGAGCTGTGAAATATGAGAAAGCATTCCACATCAGCCAATAAAATATCTCCTACCTCCTTCCCAAGTATTACAGAGCTCAAATTTATTTTATACTCCAAGTTCATGGAAGGTGGGAAACAAATATATTTAAAGCACGCCCTATGAAAAGAAAGTTCTATAATGAACTATCAACACATACAAAAAAGAGTTCTGTGTAACAAAGCTATTTCCATGTCCCCAGGGGGTGACCCAGAAAAAAAGAGTGCTTTGACCTGGTTATAACAAATTCTCTCTCTCTTGGTAACCTATCCTGGTCTTTAACAAATTATCACTCTCAAAGGTTTTCCTTCTATCAAATCTAAATCCTCACTGTTAGAAGTTCAAGTTCATTTCCTTCTTTTGAGGAGCCAATTACTGAAGATGGGTCAAGAAGGAAAAATTAATGCCAGCATTCAAGAGAAATGACAATATGAAACTTGTTTTATTACAAAATTCTTAAAAATAGCTCTCATATGAAAGGCTTAAAAACAGCAAGTTATATTTGGATGAGAGACTTCTACTTATCTAAACAGCAATCCAATGTCAATTTAAAACTGAAATAAAGCATTATCACTATTTGCAGCCACTGGTAATGAAGGAAATACTTAGCACTCAGATTTGACATATTAAAATGTCATAAAAAGTTGTACCTCTACTGTACTCGTAGGATGTGCTTGAAAAAACCTGCAAAGCAAACTGGATATTATATAAATTCCAAGCAGAAGGTGGGCCTATTTATCCATATCATAAATCAGGCCCAACTCTCCCTGTATTTGTTTTGTCTAAATGTTGTGGCTATCAGTGACCTTTGATAGTCTCCTGTGATGCAATAGGCTGCCGTTACCTTCCCTTAAAAAAACCTTAAAACCAAGGATTCAAAGCTCAAAAGAAATCCACATTTCCAAGGACTTCTCAAAGGCAATGAGAAAGGCGTGAAGATGTTGATTATTTGTTCTTACAACATTTTTTAAAACTTTCCTTCATGTAATTCCATTGCTCACTTTTAACCCTGTTTCCTATTTCTCTCTATTTGGGTCTACTGACACCCTATTCCTCACCAAGAGAGATTCATTTTTTATCCCTGATCTCTCCCTGCCTTTTTTCTCTTTAGCCAGCGGGCTCCCACTCAGTTTTACTGACAGGTTCTTAACAGTAAAAGGCCGCGGAGTAGGAAAATGCAGAGCAACAGAGACAGCTCATACTCTACACCTCTCAAAATACAGTTGCGTGGACTATCCCTATTTGAAGCAAATACACTTACAAAGGAAAGACTGGTAAAGATGTGCAAAAGCACAGACGTAACTTCTCACACACAACACAATCGTGTATGTTTCAGTACTTTTCACAGAAATTCTTTCACGTGAACCAAGGTTAAAAACCTATAAATAGAATTCACCCTCAAATGGAACCACCTCTACATTCTTCTGCCAGAGGTAAAACACATTTACAAAAGAAATATAGCATTTGAAAGATGCTTGTATATGCACCAAATAGAAGACCCAATATTCAAGCCATATTAAAAATAAGTCCAAATTCACTGCAAATTATACTCATCAGTTTCTTAATATTTTTAAAAAGTGAGCTCAAAAGGGCCTTAGAACTGAAGCAGAAGGGCCTTAGAGCTGAAGAGTATGATGAAAGTCACTATTAAACACACCAAGATATAAACTAATAGCTCGTGAAGTCTTTACACATAAAGGTATCAAACACTGTCTGGGAGTAATACTTAATTTTATCAGTACAATTCCCTCTGAAAATAAATATGGATATTCCATATATATCATTGGCTTCATCCTATAATGCTGTGCTTTAGAGAAGTAAGCCTAGTTTCTCAAATCAAATCTTCATAACTTTAGTAGTAGAAGCCTTAAAATCATTTTGTTAGGATTGATGATGTGCCAGTGTAGGGCATGGTGGGGGGTGGGGGGCATTCAATAAGCAACTACAGAGACTCAGCTTTTATCAACACATATGAGTCAATGCTGAACCTGGTACGCTATTGCAGAGTGCAATTGAGTGTTTTCCCCACAGGCTGTAACTGATTATTGACTCCTCCCATTAGCATGCAGGGTGCATATTGAAGGTTCAAATAGAAGACTGAGGGGCTCCTATCCCAAGGCCAGTGCAGAAAGACAGCCTATCACTTCGTGTAACCGCAGTCTATGTGTGACAAACCTGACCTACATTTCTCCCTTTCTTTCTCACAAGAGCTTGTCACTGTTTTAGGAAGCTATTTTCTAAAATGCATAAAAGAAATGACTTACAACTGCTTAGGAAGTGTGCATTCCTAAAATGCCATTTATAGCAATCTTATAAAGAATAGTTTATCCAGGAGACAATCATGAAACTAGCCTAAAACAAACTCAAAGACAGCAGAGTGCTTTATGATGTTATCCCATACAGTACCTTTCTTTAGGCTGTCATTTATACAGTATACATTGTTAAAAGTACTACAGTTAAAACTGTAATCAGTACATAATTAAATATAATAAAAAGAAGTTATTAAACATAGAAAACCTATTAATTAGAAATGTATAATTAAGCACTTTTCATTAGTTAGGGAAGTAGCTTTCGTGGCTTCATAAGAGCCACATCCCGTAGTAGTCTTGTTAATTTCTCAATGGATACACAGTCATCACTACTAAGAGTAGGACATAATTGAAAATCGTGATGGTGGGGTAGGAATAAAGAAGGCAATAACTCCGCCAAATGCTGGAGATGGCTCCCCAGGAATGGCCGTGGATTATGCCTCAGGGCGTCAGTGTGCTGTGGCCCCTCAGCACAAATACCTACCCTGCCGCTGCAGGTCATACTCTTTTTTTGTCTCTTCATTCCCTAGAATTTTCCATGCCTGATCAATTTCGATGAACTTCTGTATACATTCCTCCACTGTTCCTGCTGGCACATCTGCACTTTGTTTATCTGGATGATACTGCCAATCAAAAATAAGAGGGGGGTGATGAGTAAAGAGGGTGACGTGAGTAGGTAAAAAGAAAAAACAAAAACAAAACAAAACAAACTTGTAAATCTAAGTTTCAGTTAAGAAAGAAGGTAATAGGAAGATGAAAACTAAGATGCCAAGGCAACGAGACAACAGTGTTGGGCACAGGAGACAACTGCCAGGTTAATTAGACCACTGGAGTAGCTATAAATTCACCAGTGACATGATCTGTCACAACATGCAAAGACAGCATTTTCTGGATAATTTGCTGATGGAATCACTGGTCTCATGGACAATTTACCTAGAGAGGATGACTAACACAAACAGAAATAGGTACGTGCAGATAAGCAGGACCTGACGGCACAAACTATGCAGAGTCTGAAGCTTTCCTTATACAATGTGCTTGGCCATGGAGATCACTGCAAATGAACGACTAGCTTTTTCTTATGAAATCTTATGATTATACAATCATAGTTGAAAATAAATATCTTGCATCTTCCAGCTCAGCCCTAAAGATTTTAAAGTTATAAATCCCCAAACATAAACTTTTATTGAAAAATGGTTATTCTAGGGCAGATTGGTAAGAAACAACTTTAAAGAACTCACCGAAACATTTGAATGTAAATTAATTCATTAGTAAATCTTTCTCACTTGTGTTTTCTAAATCTAAGAAATGTTTAAAAAGGTTTCAATATGCATTAATTTCTTTAAAGTATTTGGTCAAAAAAGAAAGTTTTATGCCAATTCATCAATTCTCAAATGCGAATATAAATTTGGCTTACTGGATACTTACATTATCTCCTCTTTTTCCCTATATTCTTCGTGGTTCTCCCTTCTCTTTATCTATCAGTTCTGAAAGAATCAATATGTCATTTGCAGTTCAGTAGCCTTTCAACAAATAAGTGAGGAAAGGTTATCTAGATGTAGAGACAGGTCACTTAAATAATGTGGGGATAACAGTAGCAGATACTCAAATATGTAATTTTTTTCATTCTCAAGTAAACAAAGAACCACTTGATAGTTTTCAACCAGAATTTTCCACCAGCAATTACTCTGAATGCTTTATCAAATACATTACAAAACATATTTTAATTTTAAAAGTTACCTTAGTAGTTACCTTTGAACTAGTAGACTAGTTTTTCCCCTTTGATACTTACTCTTTTTCTTCAAAATGTTTATAATAAAACAGGCAAGTCACCAGATTTACATTTCATGACATTAATATGGTTAGTTTCACATACTTGTCAATTAATAATGGCACAGTCACTTAAATTCTTTCACTGACTAGAGACAGTGAAACACAAAAATTTTATAGGTACAATGTCATGTATTACCCAAGTTGCTAAGGCCAAAGTCACTCAATGAATTGTGGCAAGTAAAATGAAGTAAAGTGACTTCAATCCTCAATCCAGAATTCACAAAGCATTTTAATCATAATGTAGACTAGTGGTTTTGACAGTGAATTTGTTTTCATGCTGAACTCTTTCACACTGCTGATGATCCTCACTAGCAGAGCAAAAGCTATTGTGATATCTGGTCACACAGAAAAACATCATGCACGCTGAGAGAGGGATTATAGGGCAAACAGAGAATGAGGTTTCCATTTTCCCACTATTTCTCTTCCTATACCAAATCTAAGTTATCAACATTTAAATGTTTAAGTTCATTAATATAATGACTAAAGAAAGGAAAACTAAAGCTTTACTGTTTTATCTTTTTATGGCCATGATTTACCAAATAATGTTCATAAAAGTCATTCCCATACTGAGGTTTAGGCAGTCCCTACAGTTAGGCTATTTAAGTAATATCCAAAACCCAAAACAACGTTTGTAACAATTAAAGTTCTCTAGCTGACCTATTCCTCTACCACTGTGTGAAGATTTGTGCAAGAAGCCTTACCAAGAAAGCCGTACAAAATCAAGAATTAGTTCCTGGCTACCCAAAACTAAAAGCTACCACTAAATTTTATTGAGTCCTGTATCAGGTCTATGATAGTCAAAGCATAATTCAATTTCTTACTAACTCAGTATTTTTCCTCACTGCTATTTTAAATTAGCAAGTCACCATCTGAGGCTTTTAGGTCTAATCTTTGTGGTATGAGAATGCAGTAAATTTTATTCCATGATACAGAGTACAATTTACAAATGGTAATTATTAGCAAGAAGATAAGTATGTCATTTAAGGTGCTAAATATATATATATTCAATATATATATTCAATTGATATGTATGATATATTGAATATATATGTGTGTGTGTGTGTGTATGTATATATATATATATATATATATATATATATATGTTCAAATGATTTTCAGCAAAGGTGCCAAGGCAGTTCAATAAATTAAACTCAAACAACTGGATGCCATGTGGAAAAAATTAACTTCAATCTCTATCTCATTACATACAGAAGAATTAAAGCAAGATGAATGATATCACAGACATAAATGTAAAACACAGAACCATAAAGCCTCTAGAAGGAAATACATAAGAATATTTTTACACCTTGGGGTAGGGAAAGAGTACTTTGACAGAAAACAAAAAGAAAAAATAATGATGCAAAATGGATAAATTGAACTTCATCAAATTTTAAAACTTCCTGCTCAGCAAAGACACCATTAAGAAAGTAGACAAAGCCAAACTAAAATTTAAGTTAGAAAAATGTAAAAAAAAAAAGATGGTGGGGGGAGTGCACCTGGGTGGCTCAGTTGGTTAAGCATTCGACTTTGGCTCAGGTCATGATCTCACAGTTCATGAGTTTGAGCCCTACGTCAGGCGCTCTGCTGTCAGCACAGAGCCCACTTCAGATCCTCTGTCTCCCTCTGCCCCTCCCCTGTGCATACTCTCTCTCTCTCAAAAATAAAAAAAAAAAAGAAAAGAAATAAAAAAGAAAATAGACAAGGGGTGCCTTGGTGGCTCAGTTGGCTGAGCATTCAGCTCTTAATTTCAGCTCAGGTCATGATCAGGGTGGTGGGATTGAGTCCGACGCTGGGCTCCATGCTGACCATGGAGCCTGCTTAACAATCTCTCTCTCTCTCTCTCTCTCTCTCTCTGCCCCCTCTCCTTGACTTGCTCTCTCTATATATATAAAACAACAACAACAACAACAACAAATAGGGGCACCTGGGTGACTATTCAGCTCGGGTCATGACCTCATGGTTTGTGAGCTCGAGCCCCGCTTCGGGTGAGCTCAAGCCCTGCTTTAAGCTCCATGCTGACAGTGCAGAGCCTGCATGGGATTTTCTCCCTCTCTCTCTGCCCCTCATGGGATTCTCTTTTTCTCTCCTTCTCTCTCTGCCCCTCATGGGATTCTCTCTCTTTCCCTCTTTCTCTGCCCCTCACTCACTCATGCCCTCTCTCTGTCAAAAATAAATAAATAAATAATAATTTTTAAAAGTAAATAAATAAAACAGACATGCCACAGACTGGTTTAAAAAAATGCTCACTAAATATATATCTAACAGAAGACTTGCATCTAGAATATACAACAACAAAAAATCCTACAAATGATAAAAAGACATACTATTTAAAAATCAGGGAGAAAAAGCTTAGACACTTTTCAAAAGAAGATAGATAAACAGACTAAAGTGCACATGAACTTGTGCTCAAATTTTTTCATTAGTTATCAGGAAAATATACATTAAAATTATGAGATACTACTAAACACCTAATAGAATGGCTAAAATAAAGAAGACTGATAACACTAAGTGTTGGTGAGGTTATGGAATAATTAGCACTTTCACATGTTGCTGGCAGGGAACTATTTGACAATTTCTCATAAAGACACACATATACCTATTCTGTGGTCAAGCAGTTCTACTTCTGGATATTTACTTAAGAGAAATGAAACATAAGAACATATGCCCACAAAAAGACTTATAAAAGAATATACTCACAGCCTTATGCATATTAGCCAAAAACTGGAACCATGAAGTCTATCAACAGGAGAATCAATAATTGGTACTATTTCGATACATAAGGGAGTATTATTCAAAAAGAAAAAAAAAACTATGATATACTCAATAACGTAGATGAAAATCTAAAACATTACGTTGGGCAAGAACAAAAGGGTGCATACTATATGATTACATTGACATGAAATTCAAATTTAGGCAAAACTAAATCTATAGTGATAGAAATTAAAAGTTGGTTTCCAGGTGGGAAGTTGGGGCTAGAAATTAACTGCAAAGGGGCACAGGAAATTTTCTGGAGGAACAGACACATTCTATATCTTGCTTGGGATGGTAGCTATATGGTATCAAATATCACCGACTGAACACTTAAGAGCTGTGCATTTTTCACTGTATGTTGACATTCTCTGAATAGAAAAACATCTTTAGGGGCGCCTGGATGGCTCAGTCTGGCTCAGGTTACGATCTCATGGATCGTGGGTTTGAGCCCCACATCAGGCTTTGCACTGACAGCCTGGAGCCTGCTTCAGATTCTGTGTCTCCCTCTCTCTCTGCCCCTCTCCCACTCATGCTTGCTCTCTCTCTCTCTCTCTCAAAAATAAACACTAAAATTTTTTTTAAACTTCTTTAAAGAAAAAAAGAAAAACCTCTCTAGACATGTCTAAAATTATTAAAGAAATTCAGAAAATCTTTCCAAGCCATAAAGAAAAAAAATGAGAAATTTCTTTCAATATTAATACAAAGAAAAGTAAAATAAAAACAGAGAAAATTAATGCAAAGACTAATACAAATTATTGAAAAGTTTAAATTACAGACTACTTCATGAAAATATATAGTTTTACTACTTTTAAGTACTATATGCCAACCTCTAAAAACTTTAAAACATTTTAAAAAGTTAAGTATTGCTGAGCAGAGGACTAAAGTCACATTCACAATTAAAATATAAATATGTCACAATGTTAAAAATGCTGAGAATGAAAGTCTGTGATTATTATTTTTTTATTTTTTTAATGTTTATTTATTTTGAGAGACAGAGGGAGCACAAGCTGGGGAGGGGAAGAGAGAGGGAGACACAGAATCAGAAGCAGGTTCTAGGGTCTGAGCACAGAGCCCGACATGGGACTCGAACTCACAAACTGTGAGATCATCACCTGAGTCGAAGTTGGATGCTTAACTGACTGAGCCACCCAGGCACCACTCTGTGATTCTTTATTATAACAGTACACAGGTAACTGTCTTCAAAGTTTTATTAGCAAACTGCTATTTTACTATTCTTACATGACTTAACAATTCACAACTTTATGATCTATTTAACCGCCTCACATTTTGGGGGAAATTTATCAGTTACACAGACCTATGTTCTCGAGCGGGGGAAGGGCAGAGAGAGAGAGGGGAGACACAGAGTCTGAAGCAGGCTCTAGGCTCT
This sequence comes from Neofelis nebulosa, assembly GCF_028018385.1. Taxonomy (NCBI): domain Eukaryota; kingdom Metazoa; phylum Chordata; class Mammalia; order Carnivora; family Felidae; genus Neofelis; species Neofelis nebulosa. The sequence goes on along the minus strand of NC_080791.1, from coordinate 85,743,510 downwards.
GTGCTGTCAGCACAGAGCCCAAAAAGGGGCTTGAAATCATGAACCATGAGATCACGACCTGAGCTGAAGTTGGACACTTAACCAACTGAGCCACCTATGTGCCCCAGAGCTATGTTCTTTAAATCTCCACGTCACTGGGGCGCCTGGGTGGCTCAGTCGGTTGAGCGTCCGACTTCAGCTCAGGTCACGATCTCGCGGTCCGTGAGTTCGAGCCCCGCGTCGGGCTCTGGGCTGATGGCTCAGAGCCTGGAGCCTGCTTCCCATTCTGTGTCTCCCTCCCTCTCTGCCCCTCCCCCATTCATATTCTGTCTCTCTCTGTCTCAAAAATAAATAAACATTAAAAAAAAAATCTCCACGTCACTAACTGAAGATGAGAAAAGTGAACACAAACAAACAATTGCGAAACTGTCTTGATACGAAAATATAAGCTCACTTGGGTGACTATATGATATCCAGAAAATCATGTAATATATTATCAGAATTAATATGTGTTATCTATATCCTAACTAATTATCTAGCTGATTAACTAATGCTTTAATTATGGACTCTTAATCCTAACTAGCTGAGATGCTATGGCAATGGGTTATCCAATATGGAACATTTTATTTTGATTTTACATTTTCTCCATATAATAATTTCAAGTGCTTTCTAAATTACTAATTCTAGAATGACTGTCACAATGCAACATAAGAACAATGCAACTCAAAATGTGGTCCTCAGATTTGTAGCATCAGCATTATCTCAGAGCTCGTTAGAAGATGGCCCCAGCCCAAACTTAGGGTGGGGGGTGGGGGGGTTCAGAATCTGTGTTTCAACAAACTCTGTAGGCAATTATTATGCATGCTGAAAAGCACACTGTTAGCCTCCACTGCTTAAAACATGGAATTAAGTGCAAGTCAGAAAATTAGTGCTTCATAAACATTTCTCCTTGACAGATGCATCCTTCCAGGTATGTATCCATAAAAAAAAGAAAGAAAAAAATGCTCAACGAATGACATTCCTCAATTGTTAACCTATAACACCATGATGAAAATTACATCAAGTGTTCTAAGTCATACATTTTTTGATATTTGATACCTTTTGTTCACTAATCGTAAATGTCAGCCTCTTTATTTCACTGTTTGCACAAATGCCAGCATCAATGATGAAAAAGCTGATGAAATCTGAACAATATGCCAGTGGTATTTTAACCTGTTGATTTTTTTTTTTAGAGGAGGATACAATTTATATGAGGCTTCAGATACTGAACACTGCAAAAATGTCCACTGACAGGTTTAACACAGAAACAAGTGTTTTGTACTAAAAGGGACAAAAGTTGAAGTATATATAAGTTATGAGAAGGGCATAGTACAGTACATTGTGATAATTCTAGCAACTTTTAAAAGGTTTTAGTGAAAACTTATATATTCATTAACTCCAAATGACCTTTTCTACTGGCTAAGCAACATGTAAAGTTGAAATGAAAAGGTGTTTCTTTAACAGAAAAAGTTACAGAGGGAGGAAGGCAACCATAAGAGACCCTTAAGAACTGAGAACAAACTAGGGGTAGATGGGGGTTGAGGGAGAGGGGAAAGTGGGTGATGGGCAGGGAGGAAGGCACTTGTTGGGATGAGCACTGGGTGTTGTATGGAAACCAATTTGATAATAAACTATATTTAAAAAAATAAAATTAAAAAAAATAAAGTAAGTTCATAAGACAGTTTTATGGTAAACTGCCCACTCTACAATAAGGTGGTATTTCAGATCACTTAAACAGAGGTCCATCTCCTTTACTGACTTTCTTATATTCCTTCTTAAAAGGACATGTTACTTTATTTTACTAATAGCTTGCTACTTAAATCTAAACTTGAATAAAAAGGGAATCATACATTAATCCTTTACTACACATTTGTGATTATGCTGTTTTGATGTATAAAATATTGACTATAAACAGGAAGTAATAATTAACTATGAAAAGGACTCTGAGAAAATTTAATTAAACAAAAATTCTCAAATTATCATACTGATATTATTTGATCTATGTGGACCCTGACAACAGGGTACTTTGGTTTTTGTCTATGTAATAGATGAGTTTATTACCATTAATAGAATGTTAGCTATTTCTAGCTTCAAATTTTCTTAAATTCCAGAACCAAATTTCAAAATACCTTCTAACAGCTATCTTATCAGCACTATGATCAAAATCCAATTTATCATCCGGACTCTAAAATTTTCTACCTCCTGTTGAATTCCTTGTTCTGTTAAAATCACCACTATGCTCAATAAAAGCTGAATGAATGAATGAATGATGAATGAATGAATGAATGAGAGAATGATAAAATACATTTCCTAATAATCCAGGCTACAGTTATCAGGATAACCTTCCTTTCCCTCATCACATTAACCACCAAATTCTGTAGATTCTGCCTACACAATGCCCCTTCTATTCCCAGTGCCAAACCTAGTTCAAACAAAAAGTAGTTCTTACCTATTCTCTAGCATTCACCTTCTTCTAATAGCTCTCCAGTCCATGCAACTGATTCCAAGTTCACATGCCATGACTTAAAACCCTGACCATGTCATTCCCCAGCTCTAAAATTTTAATAGGCAACCTACTATATAATGAATTAGAATCATATTCTTTATTCTTATAGGTAAAATCTTCCAATAAAAGAACCCCAACCTAGCATTACAGCACTATCTATTGTAAGTATTATAGACACAGCACTTAGGACAAACTAGTCATTCTAGACTAGTCCTTCAGATATCATCCCTTAAACAAGCATACTTTCTGTTCTCATGCTTTATTTATGCTATTGTCTCCACTGAAGCATCCTGTATCAGTCCATATGCATCTCTTCCATGAAGCTGTGTTTAACATCCCTATCCAGAGGGAATCGTGTGTGTGTGTCCTTTTGAACTCCTACAGTATTGCTAACTTTTAAGGAATTTATAGTTACTTGTGGACTGGACTTGGCCCTCTTCCAAAACATTCCATGTAAAGCCTGTATCTTATCTGTATCTCTGAAGATTAGCACATTGCCCCTCTACACAAACATCCTCCATAAATACTTATTTAAGTTGTGCACATAATACTTTCCCCAAGAGTACAAAATCTGAAATTTCCTGATTTTAGTCAGTACTGGATGGGAGGGGAAAGGAGATTTTAGGTTTAAACTGAGGTTTTCCACTTTTGTATCTTTGCTCTCACATTCTTTCCTAGTAAACAAGTATTTACTATGTCCTTCTGTTCAGGTGATGCAACAAACAGGTATGATTTGGGGATATGCTTCAGCCCAATGGTCATCTTCAAGTATTTTCCAAACTGAAGAATGAGATATAGAGCACACAGATACTTACTAAGAGGAATGAATTCAAGAGCATACTTGAAAAAAGAATGGATGTGTAACTGTGGTGTGTGTGAATATGGAAAAGGTCGAATCTTCAAAATAAAGTCCTTAATATCTTTTTCTCTATCCTTTCCCAGTTTTCCCAAAAGAAAACTATTCATGTTTCCCCTACCAATTCTGTATTACCAAAAAGAGAGTTAAGTGTCATAACACCAGGAGATCTTATCAGTGTCTCTGCAAAAAAGAGATTTGGATGGCATAGTGATTTGTGCTTTTTTTGCCAGTGATTCTGGCAAAAATTGTGGGGACAGAATCACACTCAAGTACGGTCTTGCCGAACCCCAATAGGTCCAATGTTGAATTTCGATGACATCACAGTGGACACATTCCAAACAAACTACAATGCAGAAAACCACGGAGGAACTTCAAAACAGAGCACATATACAAACACTGAATAAAAGCTTATTGTGTCATTTTTATTTACAGTCTTCATGCCTTCGTGAGTCCAGTCCTGACTACCTTTTAAGGCACTCATCACCTCTAAAGATAGTAAAAACTTATTTTTTTAGACAATGGCTGTGAAAGAAAACTGAAAAGGTCAAGTTAAGGGAAGGCAACTATTGAAGAAGGCATTAGTAAATCTGATCACAGGGGTGCCTGGGTGGTTCAGTCAGTTAGGCGTCAGATTTCAGCTCAGGTCATGATCTTGAGGTTCGTGGGTTCAAGCCCCGCATCAGGCTCTGTGCTGACAGCTCAATGCTTGGAGCCTGCTTCAGATTCTGTGTCTCCCTTTCTCTCTGCCCCTCCCCTGCACATGCTCACTCTCTCTCTCTCTCTCTCTCAAAAATACAAAAATAAATAAACATTAAAAAAAAAAATCTGATCACAATAATGCCTGACAGCAAAAATACCATTTTCCAATGTTTTTATTAATGAAGAACTTCTTTTGATTTACCAAAGTATTAAGTATAGGCTCTATTAAAAAAGTTCATGAAAATTAGTAAATTCTTAATCTTTCATAATTTTATAAAAGCAGAGGCTGTCTCATGGGGCATCCAGATGGCTCAGTAGGTTAAGCGTCCAACTCTTGGTTTTGGTTCAGGTCACGATCTCATGGTTGGATTTGTCAGCAGGAAGCCTGCCTGGGATTCTCTGTCTCCCTCTTTGTCTGCCCCTCTACTGCTCATGCTCTCTCCCTTTCTTTTGAAATAAATAAATGGACTTTAAAAAACCCACCAAGCACATTTTCACCCAAAGTGTTTATCATATCTCCAATTTTCCCTCCTTCCAAAACAAGACAAAGGAAAAAAACCCAAAAAACAAAATAGCAGTTCAGTCACTAAAAGTTAATTCCAAATAATTGTACCTCTTTGCTACTCTTTAAACACTATGAAAATCACAGGAGACCCACCCCAACACTTCCTAAACCTCCCCCAACCACTGCCTTTCTCTTTTTTAAACTTTTATTTATAAACAAATTTCTATCTCCAATGTGGGGCTCGAACTCACAGCCCCATGATCAAGAGTCGCATGTTCCACCAAGTGAGCCAGTCAGGCACCCCCATCTACTTCTCTCATGTAGCAGATTCTCATACACTTCTCCCTTCCAATCTCCCCACAAAACTCTACTGTATGTCCCAGATCCCAAGAGATCTGTGCTATCATACTCCCCAGCTGAGTTGAGTCCTGATCAGCTGCTGCAGAGGCCAGGGCTCATTTCTGAGAACTCCCTTTCCTTCCATATCTGAGAGAGACGAGAGGCCTGAATTTCTGCCTGCCAGCCCCATTCTGCTGTGGTGGTAACACTGCTACCACCTGCCAGAAAACAAGAATCAAGTGTAGAAGGAGAGAGGCCAAAGGCCAGAGCACTCCCCACAACTGGCCCCTAAGGTTTATAGAAGGATACGAGGCAAGCAACCGGATCTCTCTAAACTAACTGGTAAAAAACTAGGGCTGAGGGAGAGCAGTTTCCCTGGGCCATTTTACAACAAAACAAACTTCCACAACAGCCCTCTCTCTATACAAGGATTTATCTGGAAAGGAAAGAGATGGAGAAGCAAGGGTATAGAAGAAGGGTATAGAATCACCTTGTCTTATATTCTTCAGGTGCAGGAAGGTCTTCCTACTATACTTCTCCTTGGTCCTGCTTGCTATAATTGGCAATAGTTATTATCCTCCCAAATGTATAATGGGGGAGGGGAGAATGTCCTTGAATCACCAATCAGAAAAGACAGCACAATTATTCGTATTAAAACCTAGTCTGCGGTGTCTGGCCAGCTCAGTCGAAGATCATGCAATTCTGGATTTCGGGGTTGTGAGTTCGAGCACCATGTGGGGTGTAGAGATTACTTAAATAAATAAAACTTAAACTGTTGTTTTATTTTTATTTATTTTTTAATGTTCATTTGCTTTTGAGAAAAAGAGACAGAGGGTGAGTAGGGGTGGGGCAGAGAGAGAGGGAGACACAGAAGCCGAAGCAGGCTCCAGGCTCAGAGCTGTCAGCACAGAGCCTGATGTGGGGCTTGAACCCATGAACCATGAGATTATGCCCTGAGCTTCAGTTGGACACTTAACCAACTGAGCCACTCAGGCACACCCTTAAATAAATAAAACTTAAAAACAAAACTATTACTACTTTGGAAAACCAGAAATTTCTAAGTTGATAAAAAAAAAAAAAAAAAAAAAGACAAGGAATTCCTAAACAAATTTTCCTCAGTTCATTGCTATCTCTATCTCCCCTCCCCAAGAGAGTACATCCTTCTACACCTGTTTCTTCTTCTTTTTTTTATTTTAACGTTTTATTTTATTTTTGACACAGAGAGAGACAGAGCATGAACGGGGAAGGGGCAGAAAGAGAGGGAGACACAGAATTGGAAGCAGGCTCCAGGCTCTGAGCCATCAGCCCAGAGCCCGACACGGGGCTCAAACTCACGGACCACGAGATCGTGACCTGAGCTGAAGTCGGTTGCTTAACCGACTGAGCCACCCAGGCGCCCCACCTGTTTCTTCTTTTAAGTTTACTAATTTTTTAGTAATTCTACATCCAATGTGGGGCTCAAGCTAAGAACCCCGGGATCAAGAGTTGCATGTCCTTCCAAGTGAGCCAGCCAGGTGCCCCTCTACACCTGTTTTACACTGAATTACCAACATTTGTTGATAGCTTATAATGAGCAGACCTCTAAAACAAAACTCCATTTTACATTAGAAGAAGTTGAAAGGCAAAATATCAAGTAATGTTATTTATGTGAATACTAAGTTAAAGCACTGTTTTAGGGTCAGACAACAAGGCATTGTGTGACTAGATCATAATGATCCCACAGAGTAGGGCCTGTATCATTACAATACTTTTAAGTGAAATTATTAAGAAAGAAAGTTAATGCTGCCATTCTACTTTCCAAAATTATTCAGATATAAAGTTGTACTTTTTGTTTTCTCCCAATCCATCAAACCTTACAAGTCTCTCTTTTTTTTTTTAACCATTTAACAGCTTTATTGAAAAATAATTCACATACCATTAAGATTCACCCTTTTAAAAGTGTGCAATTCAGTGGTTTTGAATATTCACAGAGTTGTACAACCATCACCACTATGTAATTTTAGAACATTTTCATCACTACAAATAAACCCTGCATCCATCAGGAGTCCTTCACTGTTCCCCTTTCCCTCCAAGCCCCTGGCAACCACTAATCTACTTTGTGTTTATGTGCATTTGCCTATTCTGGACAGGAATGATACATATGCACACATAGACACATACACATATATACATATATTAATTAAAAAGCACATTGTGGTTTTTAAGTATCTAGAAAAATTACCTTAATTCCCCTGTGAATGTAGGTGAATAGCTAATATATGGACAAAAACAGCACACTCTCCTAGAGCTCTAAATTTGGCCCCATAACATAAAAACTGATCTTACTAAGGACCTCACTGGACTAGTCCTATGAATTCATTTAGAATCCTATGTGTAATACAGTCCCATGGTCCCCAAAGAGAGCCTAAGAGTAAGGCTGCAGTGTGACTACATGGTGGTCACATTGAGAACAGTATAAAGCAGCAGATATCTCTTTGGTCCTCCAGAATTGCTAATGATTGCCTCTATTCTCTAAAAGAGCCATTTTAACGCCATTCATATTTTTAAAGAGAACTTTTGGTCTTCTGAACACAGGTATCTTTAAAACCTCTTCTAAATGTCACTATAATATTGACTGCCTTTGAAACCCACTAAGAGACTCATTCTGAGATCACTGTCAAGCTCTAAGAAAAGAGTTAAAAGATACGAAAAGGAACAAGAAGGAGGAGGAGGGCAGTAGGAAGATAGAAGAAGGCAGAGGAAGGGGAGACTAGAAGGGAAGGGGAAGGAGAACAGAAGAGGAGCAAGAAGAATAGGAAGAGGAAAAGAAAGGCTCAGTCAAAAAGTGAGGCAAGAGACTAAAAAAAACTGGAGGAAAGCAAGGTCATGCAGTACTTAGAGTAAGTATTGATGGTTTTCAAGTTAAAGAATTAAGAGCAGGTTGTAGGAATGGGATTTGCAAAATGAAGTAGGTAAAGTATGTGGTTGAATAATACAATCATGGTAATTCATGCAAAACCTTTTCAGAGCCAAGACTTTCCTCTCCACTACACTTTGAACTAGGATGTTCACTACCTCTAAAATATAATCTTGCACCAATTCCTTTTGCTAGTCACGTGTCTATTTTTCTTTTCGACTATATACAAATGTGATACAACCCCTGCTTCTTTGCACATAAGACACATAAAACATTCAAATTTTGTGCAATGGGTTACATTATGTTCAATTTAAATACAAAGCTAGCCACCACCACCCTCAAAATCCTATCAGACAAGTTGTCGATGACATACTCAACATGAGCTAGCTACACAGAGAACTACAAGATAAACACTCTGCCTCCAATATCTCCCAATGATAATTAGCGACAATGGTTGACTTCACTTGCCCTCTGGGTTCAGGAAAGACATGGTTTTTGTAAAATTAAGAACTTAAGAAACTGCCAAACTAAAGTCATCGCTGCTAAATAAGTGTGGTGATGTACAGCTACAGAGCCTACAGAGCTCCTCTCTTGTAGCAACTCTGAGTTCTGCTCTGCGGCCATCAAGGCCATCAGGTACTAATTAGGCAGTGTGTTCTGTCAACGCTTTCATGCTCTTCTTTTATTAACTGATCGTTCTGCCACATTAATGATACTAGTACATTGGCTTCGAATTCCCTTAAGCATTCTACCCCTGAGATAGAAAAGAAAGTAAAGAAGACATAAGAAAGAGAATGTCACAGATTTATTTTACATAGCTCACATTTGAATCAACACTGAAATGGCCTCCGGTACAAGTTATGTTTCTTTTATTTGCAGAAATGCTCCCACGGACCTAAAATGTACAGATTTTCCTTAAATAAAATATAAATTTTATTGACTTAACTTTATAAGCTATAGGAAACTACAATGGGAATGAAACGTACACTAAAAGCATTGACATTTTCATATGTAAGTGTACTAAATTTAATGGTGTGATAAGATGCAAAAGCCTGGAAAGGTGGTGGCAATTCTCAATTCTAACTACCTAACGATGAGGGAAATTCACCTAAAATGAAACACAATCAACAAGACAAATGACTTTAGTACTGACAGAAACTAATGAGTTAAAAAAGGAAGAAAAAGCAAGCATTTAAATAATTGTAGTTAAACTCAATGAACTTAACATACTATTTTTGAGATAGAGGCCTAACTAAGCTTCTTAAGATGCTGAGAAAACACATATCCTCTGAGATAATTTTTGGTTTTCCTTATTGCAAATCACTGTTATTATGAAGCAGCCATTAAACAGTTGGTGAGGAAGTGTTAAGATGGTGCAGTAGTAATTCGGTAATGAATCTGAATACAGTTTAGGTAAGCAAGAGAGAGATACACGTTGACTGACGTGGCTGTATTTTGTTCATTTTTGTAGGATCCCCCTATGAGCTGAAAACAAGATCATGTTACAAAAAGTTAGGTATAAAAGTACTACAATTGTGTCCTTTACACTTTGACAGTACATTAAGATTATGAACACTAAAAAAGAAAAAAAAATTACAAAGGTAAAGTCAAGTACAACACACTACTGCCACCTAATGCTTAGTAAAATATTACCTAAAGAAGCAGTCAACAGCTCATTCATTGTTTCATGCAACAGTTAACAGCTGACACATGGTTTTTAAAATATGTTTTAACATTTTTTAAGGTTTTCTGATTCATACAGAGAAACTATAATCCATGTGCAAGACCCAAAAATGTGTTTATCCATTCCCAAAATGCTTATTAATCACCTTACTACAAGCCAGATATTGTGCTAGACAATGAGGATCCAATGATGATTAAAATGGGATCTCTGCCCTTGAGACACTCAAAGTCCAGTGGGGGACAGTAGACATGTAAACAATTCATTATCATACAATGGAAAGGATAAGGTGCTCAGAAAAGATGACAGCATGAAAAAGGTGTGAACTTAGAATAAATTAGGGAAGGTTTCTTAATAAAAGTGACATTTAACTGGGTTTTGTAGGATGAATAGAAGTTTACCTGTGGAAGAATTATGTAAGATTGGGAAGGAAAGGCAGAGAGAAACAGCAAATATAAGACAGGAAAGTACTAAGATAGATATTAGAGTTATGAATAGCAGAACAGTTAAGTCATACCAGGAAAGAGTAAAAGAATGGTTTGATAGGAAAAAGTAGTAAGAGATGAAGTGGAAAAGCAAAATTGGGTTCAGATCATAAAGGAACTTTTTAGTACACTGAGAAACATGGACTTTCCCCTACTTAAAACTCCACATGGGAGAACCTGGGTGGCTCTGTCAGTTAAGTGTCCGACTCTTGATTTCAGCTGAAGTCATGATCTCATGGTCATGAGATCAAGCCCCACTTTGGGCTCTGTGCTGAGCATGGAGCCTGCTTAGGATTCTCTTTCTCTTTCTTTCTCTCTCTCTCCCTCTGCCCCTCTCCTATGTGCATACATGCTCTCTCTCTCAAAAAATAATCTTAAAAAAAATTCCACATTACTTGCATGATAGACATAATTATATTTCTGTTTCAAAGACAAAAACACTGAACCTAATGACAGGATGGAATGGGTTGGGAGGATAGGTAGGAGCACTGACAGCAAAGAAACTGCATTACTGAGAAAAGAAGGCAGGATTTGAGGGGAAGGGTAGGAAACAAGGGAATTTACAAGTAACTTATGAAGCAGATAAAGCTACAGAGATATACAAAGAGCAGTCCTTCTCGAATTTTGAGTTAGGAACTCCTCCAAGAATGTGATAAAAAGCTAAGGTAAGGGAGATACACAACTTTACATACAATTGAGGGATAAACAGACCTCCAAAAGCACCAGTCCTCAGATTAAGAGTCCCTAATTTAGGGGGCACCTGGCTGGCTCAGTCAGAAGAGCATGTGGCCCTTGATCTCCAGGTTGTGAGTTTAAGCGTCCAAATGGGTGCAGAGATTACTTAACTAATCAACTAAACTTCAGGGGGAAAAAAAGGAGTCCCTGATTTGGTAATAAGTGAAGGAAGTCAAAGATAAAACTCTATAGGACAGTAACATTTACATCAGACAGAAGAAAAGAAAACACAGCAGTGAGCAACAAGATAATCAGGAAACAGGCTCCATAGACACCCAGGGAGGAAGGAGTTTCAAGGCAGATGGAAGGCCCGTGATAGTAGCAAATGACATAGTATCCACTGAATGTGGCAAGTAGAGAACACCAGCTTTTTAAGTAGGAAGAAATGCCAGTGGTGAATGAGAGTGGGTTGAGAAGGAAACGGATGGTAGTCAAGGAATATTTGGCAAGGAAGAAGAACGGAATGATAACCAGAGTAAATCAAGGCCAAGGGAGAATATCTTCGAAAGACATTTTACTGGATAAGTGGGGAAAGCTAATAGAAAGGGAGAATTCAAAATGGTAAGGAAGAGAAAACTGGAGCAGCACTCATCATAAAACATGAAAAAGCAAGTTCTTATTTTAGCTTTGTTTATGTGATCTTAGAAAAGTTACTCAACTGTACAAAATTTCCTGACCTGAAAGATGGAAAGAATGCTTGCCACACTATAAGCTACTCATGAAAGTGAAGACCTTTGTCCATCACGTTACCATTAACTGTATTTGCAGCACCTGGCACATACAAAACAATACCTAGTTACTGAATAAATCATCTGTCCACGTATCTCACACTTTTTTGTAAATGTGAGTGAACATATTTTGAATACAATTAAAAAATTTTTTTTAAATGAGGGTGGTGGAAGAGGAGGACCATACTTGGCAAGCCCTGAAATATAAATATATATAAATGCAGCCAATCCTCATTAATTGCAGAATCCATGTCTGTAAATTTACCTACTTGCTAAAATTATTGTATAACCTCCAAGTCAACACTTGCCAAGCTTTTGCAGTAATTCGTGGACATGCCAGAGTAACTTGAATCTCTCAACATGCATGTTGCCAGCTGAAGTCCAACAATCACTCCATGTTTCAGCTCTCATACTATATGTAAATAAGTGTCCCTTTTTACAATCTTCTTATGCCACCTTTTTTGCATTTTTCTGGTTTTTGTTGTTAATTTTACTGTTTAAAATGGCCCCCAAGAGAGTTAAAATGTTAAAATGGCCCCCATTAGACAGTTAATGTGCCGTCTAGTGCTCCAAAGCCTGTGATGTGTCTTACAGAGACAATTCATGCTTTAGATAAGCTTCTTCCTTTGGGCAGGAGTTACAGTGCTTTCAGGCCTGAGTTTAATGTTAATAAATCAACAATATTTATCAAAGTGTCTTTAAACAGAAACACACACAAAAGAAGATTATGTACTGATCACTTGATGAAAAATGTGACCAGAGGCTCGTAGGAACCTAACCCTATATTTCCCCTAGAAGCAATGGTTCAGAGTTTGCTGATTCTGTGTTTGTGGCAACTTTATAGAACATAACTATAGGAAATAAGAATTGACTTCACAATTATATATATTATATACATTATATGTATATGCCTAATATATATATGTATGTATGTATATATATATAACTAATTTATACTCCACCCTGTCCCCCTTTAGAGAGCTTTTTCTGTCCTGTCTCTCCTGTCACACCCAGGAAGATGGCATTCATGGAACAGTTAGGGATTTCTAGATAGTCACCAGAGTTTGAAGGAGTTCTAGATGCAACAGGTCACTAGAAGAGTAGACTCTAAAATCTGCTTAATGTATCTGAGAAGATCATGGCTGAAACAACACATGATTAAATAACCCACGTGTTTTGGCCTTTTTCATTATGCACCAATAAACTGCTCCAGTTGAGTACTTCACCACTTGAAGCTCATTTTAACATTGACTTTCTAAAAGTCCAATACTAAGACTATAGAATAACTTGTTATATTATTTTTAAATATCTTTAAAATTATAAGTAAGATAGTATGCAACAGTCACTGTATTATGCAGCCATGTCGAAACTGAAAGGCACGTTAAAATGGGTAATAGGCTTTTAAAAGGCCTTTTTTAAGTCTTATAATTCAATGACTATTTCTCCTTCCCAAGAAAAGTATTAACTTTGTAAACTTAAAACTATAAACTTATATTCCCTATTTTATTTTTTCAGATCTATCCTTTAACTATCTAATTCATTTATTCTTCCTGGTCTCAACATTCTCTTCTGCACCACTATTTAAGGTTCTCAAAAATGTTTATCTTCAGAAGACTATTGAAAACCTAAAGCAAAAAAGGTTCCACACTCTTGTCTGAATTATTAAAAATGAAATGTAACAGCTGGATAGCCTTGGAGAACACGTGTAGACAAAATGTTGGCTCAAAGACTGCCACGGGTGAAATCACTTCATATGCTGTGGCTCTATTCTGTCATCAGTTCACATGGGTCAAGGACTATCTAATATCATCAATGAACCTGTAAGGAATAACAGAAAAGGAAGGACAATACTGCAACCCCCACAGAGAGGCCCAAATAACAGGAGCCAAATGCCTTCCTAACCCATCTATTCTATTTCAGCAAAATTCAAGTGCAATTCAACCAATGCATGCAGTGACAGTTTATTATATAAGGTATAAGAAGTTGGTGCTACCAAGAAGAACAAAAACATAACTGAGACAGGATACCTGCCTTCAAAGACTTTACGTCTAGCTGAGAGGCAACCACAGGTGTAAGCAATTACAGTAAAAACAGGATGTGGTCAGTGGATACCAGAATTACAATATACCAATGAAACACATGGGGTAGACTTTTTTGAGCAGCTATTAAGGGAAAACTCCAGGAAGGAGATCTTGAATTGTACCCTCAGTGTAAATGGACTTCCTCTCACTGAATGGGAAGGAATGGGAAGAATGGGAAGAGGACTTTTTATTTCTAGCAGTGGTGGGGTTAAGTTATTCAAACCAACTTCCCATTGAAAACAACTAAAAAACCTTGATAAAATATTGTTTTAAAAAACTCTTAAAAACATCAAAGAACTGATGGGACAGTAGAGAATTCCAGCCCAAAACTGAAGGCAAACACATAATCAAGGACAAAGGTTGAAAGTGCCCTTGCTTCAAGAATATTTTGCCTATTCTGGGAAGTATCCAGAAATGAACTTTCATTTTGACAACCCATTTGGGTTCAGATGGTTACACACATCAGAGAGGGGCTGACTGTAGGAAGAAAGAACAAGTTACTGCAATAGAAGACATGATAGCTGGAACTGAATCTAATACCTACCTGTGTAAAGGAGGCCCAGTCTGTTACACTAGAATGAGGGTCTGAGTTGGGTGTGGGCAGGATATGTTCCCAAACTTACCGGCCCCTCTCCTTCTTTCTTACAATACAGCAACCCGGTGGGGTTTGGGTGGGGGGTGGGGGGAATTTCTCTTCCACAAACTACAAGCAGAATTTGCTGTGCAACCTTGCTTTCCCATTCCTGCAATCCGTAGGTAATAGCACTAATTTCCCAACATAGCACTAATTTTGCTAACTGAACATTTACGGAGGAGAAGCAGTTTTCGGAGGTGTGGTCCAAAAACAATGTGAAAATTTAGTCACAACTACCCTTGAAAATCTTTAAATTTTCCATTATGTACAGTATTTTCAGTTTCATAAATGTAACTCTACATAGCAATTTGTGTGTGTGTGTGTGTGTGTGTATATATACATATATATATAACATATACAGTAATGAATGCTTGAAAGCACACATCAAAAATACAATTCTACCATTTTTAACTTTTTTTACATTGAACAACAATAATTAAGTTTGTGTATCATTATGCTACATTTTAATATGGCTCTAATTGCATCTTGGGCATAATTTCTAGTGAGGATGATGAATAAGGCATCACATGTAAGACTGGCTAAATGCTCTTACACTCATTATTTCATTTAATCTTCATAAAAATAAGAAAACAAGAAAATATTTTGATTTTTACAAGTAAGGAAACCGAGGCACAGGGAGGTTAAATCAATCCTGGATTAGACAGATCATTAACAACAGATGTGAGGTTCAAAGACATCACAAAAAGATACAAAGCCAGGACTCTCCTTTATTTTATTTATTTATGTGACACACACATGGGGGGCGGGGAAGAGGGGCAGAGGGAGAGAGAGAGAATCTTAAGCAGGCTCCATGCTCAGTATGCAGCTTGACATAGGACTTGATCCCACAACCCTGAGATCATGACTTGAACCAAAATCAAGAATCAGACACTCAACCAACTAAGCCACCCAGGTGCCCCAACAAATCCAGGGATCTTAATCCCTGTGCTATACATAGGCCTCCCTGTGAAACTACATTTTAGAACTTATATGCTGTATATATCATACCATTTATTATACTAGATACTAATATTTAAACATGTGTCTTCCTCTTAACAATAAACTCTGTTATATCCACAGCATCTAGAATAATGCCTAGAAATACAGTAGGTGCTCACCCTAACAAATGTTGAGTGAATGGATGAATGAATGACTGAAGACAAATCCAGACTGTTTCAATCTTCATTAACAGGACTGAATCCACACATTTAACTAATCTGAATAGCATTATTCTAAAATGAAATATTTTGGATTACCTTTGAGAGTGTAAGAATTATATTTTATATTTTTAAATATTTTGAGATAGCTAAAAGGTAATGGTTAGTTGAAGTTGCTTCAAGGAAAGATGGTCTTTTCCCACACACTGCACCAAGGGTAATGCTCAATTTATAGTCAATATATCAGTCTAACAGAAGGAGAAAGGGTTTTATATTCCATTACTGAGTTTAAGAATCTATTTTATCTTTAATTAGTACATAGCATGGGCAAAACAGCATTAATTTTATTTGTGACATAGAAAATAATTTAAGCATACATTTATATAATACAAAGAATAAATTCATTTGAAAATAAAGGAAAAATTAGTCAAAACACAAATAACCTTAACAAGTAAAAGGGGATTAATGAGCTAAAATCCACGATTTACTTTAAGACAAATTGTAAAGGTGCTTCATTTACAAATACCTGTGGCAAAATGATAGTTGCTATTTTTAAATCACATAAACCCCAATGCAACTCACTTCTACCATACCCCAAATGTGCTAACTAGACTTCTTATATTTTCTCATATTTTTATTGAAAGCATATTATGTAATATGCTATATAAGGTTTACCTGTTAGGAGTAGGAAAAGGGATAAGTTCATCTCTCTTTAAAAATCATAATAATTGGGGCGCCTGGGTGGCTCAGTCGGTTAAGCGTCCGACTTCGGCTCAGGTAACCATCTCGCGGTCCGTGGGTTCGAGCCCCGCGTCGGGCTCTGTGCTGACAGCTCAGAGCCTGGAGCCTGTTTCAGATTCTGTGTCTCCCTCTCTCTCTGACCCTCCTCCTGTTCATGCTCTGTCTCTCTCTGTCTCAAAAATAAATAAACGTTAAAAAAAAAAATTAAAAAAAATCATAATAATTAATTTGGTTAATTAAAGTCCAAATAAAACATCAAGAAATTTTTAGCGTTTAAAACAATGACTAAAGAAATCTATAGTGAGAGTGAAAGCAGATCCATGGTTGCTTAGGGAAGAAGGGGGAGCATAAATGAACTTTCTAGTATGATGGAAATGTTTTGTATCTTGATATGATAGTGGTTATACAGGAATACTCAATCAGAACTCATTACTAACATAGATGCATTTCACTGTATACAAATTATACTTCAATATGTTTTAAATGCCTAGAAGAAATATATCCTAAAAAACACAATAAAGTTCTAGCTATTTTATATAGGTAAAAGAAATAGTGGAGCAACACTCTAGTGAATTTCAACACTTTAACAAAAGTGTGATACTCATTCCTTTGGGAAGCACTGGGCAAAATGTCTTTCAGGGGTTTTGGCATAACTGAAAATAAGATACACCAAATCATAAGGAAATTCTAAACGTAAATGTATTTTAAAACGAAACAGTGCCTTAACCATTTCAATTTTTCTTTACTTCTATTACTCCTATTTTTGTTATTACTTTTATTGCTCCTTCTCATCTTCAGTCATTATTTCTTGTGCTTTTTTCCCTTTTTTGGCTGCTGCATCTTTGTCATTTATTGGCTTACAAAGGGCACTGTCAACTCATGGAAATGCATCTTCTGATTGTGGAACTTTGGGGGACGGTATTACCTTTTTGTTATCACCTTACACAAGTTTTGAAAATGATTTTTGGTCTATAAATTCATCATATTATTTGATTTTGAGTACTTAGTGTGTATCTTTGTTCTACATTTCTGTAATCAATAATTTCATTTCTCGGGGCACCTGGGTGCCGCAGTCAGTTGAGCATCCAACTCTTGAGTGTCTGACTCTTGATTTCAGTTCAGGTCATAATCCCATCCTAGGGTCATGGGATTGAGCCCCACTTGGTGTGGAGCCTGCTTAAGATTCTCTCTCTTTCCCTTTGCCCCTTTCCCCTGCTTGTGTGCTCTCTCTCTCTAAAAAGAAAAAAAAAATTAAAGGTAATACCATCCCCCAAAGTTCTACAATCAGAAGAAAGACACATTTCCATGAGTTGACAATGCCCTTTGTAAGCCAATAAATGACAAAGATGCATGGGAGAAAAAATAGCAAAAGGAGAGAGAAGAGACAAAAATAAAACAAGACGAAAGGCAGCAACCAGAAAAAAAGAAAAAGAAATACTGACTAAAAATGAAAAGAAGCATTAGGATTAATGAGAAACAAAGAGAAGTAGTAATAGAGAACAGACACAGCTAAAAAGGGAGAAAGAGGGAAATTTCAATGGTAGGGAGATACTCAATATAGGAATAAAACAGCCCTATATACCTCAACCATCACAGTAAAGGAGTTAACAAAACAGCAAAAACATGATGAATTTAGCCAACCATCAACCTAATCAAGCTAACTGCCTTTGAGATGTTTTTCTTTTTAATTTAGAAAAACAGTTTTTCCATATAGGACAATACTGTATGATGGGTAAAAGTATCTCCAGAGCTGAAAAGTAACTCTGTGCTAAATCTTTTATTTTATGCACTTGTTAAAATTAATTTATTCTGAAATATGATAGTCTCCTACCTTCTAAAAAACTGCATGTAAAACATGCACAATTTTATTTATTCATGACAAAACACTACAGTGCTCAATACTATTGCCAAACTGTAAAAATATATATTAGACCTATGACAGAAGTCTTGCTACCATTTACAAACGGAGGAATTCTAAAATTAACTTCAACGTCAAAGCACAAAACTTCAAGCACTAAATGCAAAGCACAAATATGGATGCTTCCTGAGAACCTTGCATCTCAGTTTTCTTAATGGTTTTCATAGTTAAAGAAAAACATCCTAAGTACTGCTCCACCTGAATGTGACTCCTGGATCTGTGGTACAGACTAGGGATTCCCAAACTTTAATTATTCTTATATCATTTTCAAAATTTATACTATAGTCTCATATTATTAAAACTCTCATTTACTTGTTTTGATAACTGTAAATTATCTCATTCATTATTTGGCTTCACCCTAACACCAAGTATTTGCTGTTATGTACATGTATATATAAAATATTTCATAGTAAAAATACAACTGTTCATATAGAAACTGTTCACCTGTGTACCCTGCAAAATTATTTTTGCATATGACCAATAATGTGTACCACACTTAAAGAAATCATACTAAAATACCACACTTTAGGTATTTATGATTTACATAAGAAGAGGTCTCACTGAAAAGATCAAAACCGATATTTACAACTATATTATAACCAAATAGGATTTTTGGAGCCAATATGATTAAATGATTATTGTACCTTTTCGAAAAAGCAGTTTTAGCATTTCAAAATAAGCCATCTCAAAAAAAAAAAAAAATAAGCCATGTCATTAGAAGGATGGACATTTAATCCATTATAAGGGATTTTCTACCTCACACTTTGAAAGATTCGTTTCCTTTTTCACTGAGGAATTATTTACATACAATAAGATTTACCATTTCAAGTGTAGCTAGGTAAACTTTAATAATTATACATTGTCAAGTAACAACCACCAAAATTGAGATACAGTTCCATCACCTTAAGGTTTCCTTACACCCCTCTGTAGTCACTAACCTCAGATCCAGGCAGCTATTTAAAGATTTGTATTTTTGATCCTACCTGTCTCTATAGTAGCACTGAATTCAAAGAAAATCTTGGTCACGTGTGTTATCTTCTAGCAAGAAAAGCTAAATCTTAGGCTTTAGTGTAGATTAAGGTCAAAAAACAGAGGGACAATTCCCAAAATGAGGAAGAACTCTTTTCGAAACACCATCAGTGAACAATGATTGAATAAAAACTGAAGCTGACAAAAAAAAAAAAAAAAGGCCAATGTGGTACAGTGTTTTCACGGTCTGGAAATACTATTTGAGAGAATGCTGATAGTTATAAGAGGGTGAAAATAACAATGCAGAAGTCTATTCTGAGAGAAAGTTGCTTTCACCTGACTGACTAATCAGTTCTGCAAATATGTAGCTATCTCTAGATATACATTCTTCATCCTTACTTTAACAGATAACCTGACATCTGACATTTTACCTATGTCCCCAACCATCTATATCTACATTTTCCAACACAAAAAATCATGACAACCCTTAAGCCAATAAAAAAGATTAAAGTGTTATTTTCACTACTGACAAAAAAACCAGTAAAGCATCAACCTTCTGATGAATTATTATACACAACTAAAAAATAATAACTGAGCATTAACTGAAGGCCAAACACTGCTTTAGATGCTTATATATATAACTCATTTAAATCGTTATTAACTACCCTACGGGACAGATAGTTACTAAATGCCTAGAGTAGGGCTGGCATATAGTGGGTATTCAATAAATACTTGTGATGAGTAAATAATGATTCACAAATATTTTGAAAATAAGGAAACAGGACCCAAGGTTATGGAGCTGGCTCCGAGTCACAGAACTAATATATGGCACACTCAGAATTCAAGCCCTGGGTGCCTGGGTGGCTCAGTTGGTTGAGCATCCAACTTCAGCTCAGGTCATGATCTCACAGCCTGTGAGTTTGAGTCCCATGTAGGGCTCTGTGCTGACAACTAACTCTGAGCCTGGAACCTGCTTAGGGTTCTGTCTCCCTCTCTCTCTGCACCTCCCCCACTCACTCTCTCTCTCTCTCAAAAGTAAATAAACATTAAAAAAAAAAAATCCAAGCCCAGAAAGTTACCTCCAGAGCCCACATTTTTTGTAAAATATTTT
Organism: Neofelis nebulosa; assembly: GCF_028018385.1. Lineage (NCBI taxonomy): Eukaryota > Metazoa > Chordata > Mammalia > Carnivora > Felidae > Neofelis > Neofelis nebulosa. The sequence continues at coordinate 85,723,448 of NC_080791.1, read as the reverse complement.
ATTTATTTTTGAGAGACAGAACATGAGATGGGGAGGGTAGGAGAGAGAAGGAGGGGGACACAGAATCCAAAGCAGGCTCCAGGCTCTGAGCTGTCAGCACAGAGTCTGGCATGGGGCTCGAACTCACGAGCCATGAGATCATGACCTGAGCCAAAGTCAGACGCTCAACTGACTGAGCTGAGCCACCCAGGTGGCCCCAGTGCCCACATTTTTAACACATTGCTATACTGCACCTTTAATGTAAATGCTACCTTTTCTCTAAAGATATAATCTATTACTGTAGCATATAAGCAGTAGAAAGGTTCTTAAAAATACACTGAAAAGGTAAGTCCTTCCTTTTTCATTTAACCAGTTTTTAAAGTATATATAGAGTGTGTCATAATATCTTGCCACTAACCAATGTGTTACTTAATTTCTGAGCCTCGGTTTCTTGTCTAAATGTGAGGGATAATAATGGTATGTCGCGTCACAGAGTAAAATGAGGAAATGCATGTACGGTGATAAGAATGCCTGATACATCGCTTCTCGGCCTTTTGGCTAAGATCAAGTGAAGAATGCCTGATACATAGTGCTATGGTTAGCTAAAATCATTCCTTAAATGTTTACTTAAAGTGTCTTATTCCTACTACTTTTATCACGGAAAAGAACAGTTCATAATACCGTCTCCATGAGATACCTAAGTTAAACATCTTGCATCTTACGTGACACCCAGATGACAGCTAAACAGTTAACCACAATAGCAAAAATTACAATGTTCATTACAAGTCATATCTTTCTGCTTTTTACTTATAACACCCCCAGATTTTTCACAAAATTTCTTTTAATGCTAAAGTACCTTTCCTATAATCAGGATCACTTTGCTTTGCAATGTATTCAAAGACCTATTTCAAGAATTGTCCTTAGCTCTCTTCTTTTTGATTGTGGTAATTTTCCTCCGACTACACCACAGGTACTTCCTACCTTCTTTTTCAAGATGCTAAAATGTATTACATAACTAGCCTAACAATAATCTATATATAACCACTTGTAATCAAAAGAGAACCTCGGAATGACCACATAAGTATTAAGTGGCATTTTACACCCTTCCAATATTAAGAATAAGAGCCTCCCCTGCATATTTTTGCCTCAAATTACATGGATTTTCTTTAAGATTATGGAATGTATTGTAAAAGCAGCATATAATTTTCCAACACAATAATTCTTTTCCAATTGAAAGGTATCCTGTAATATTATCAACATCAATGTGAAAAGACCCCAATTTTCAATTTGACAAAGCTTTTGGGGGGAAGCTTTATCTTTAGTAAACAGCAATTTTCACATGCATAACTGCAAAAACTATGGGAATATAACTAATCATTTTTGGCTCTACACCATTTCAAAGCAATGGATTATTAATTCAACTTATATTAGTAGAAAACTAAAACATTTTTAAAATTAAATAAAATTGTTCATAAGGAGAAAACAAGGCAATATAGTTTTATTAATTAGTAAAGTCCCTATTAATAAAATGCTGTTGGGAAGAACTGATTCAATTACATTTTAGGCAACAGACTTAAATTATAGTAAATTATTAGGCAACAGACTTAATGGTATGTGAAACAAGTGCTTCTCAGGCTAATTCCTCACTTTACATTTATATGTAACTATTTATATTTATTAAAGCATTCTAATAACTTAGTAAGAATTTTTTTCATAATCAGGACCTTGAATAAGCACATCTACAAAAATTAAAATAAGGAAGCAGTACTTACTAAATCAACATGCACTGTAAACTTACCAGCCTACGATTTAGCAATATTTTATCCCAACAACTAATTATGTAGGAGTGTTAAATTCAAAGTCTTCTGAACTTGGAAAAGTACACGTAATAAATGTGCCTTTTTACAAAATTAGATTCAGAATGGTATTTGTCAAATGTAATTTTATTCTCCCAATTGTTTTGTGACATTGTTGAAAAACAGACTGAGGAAAAAAGGTAATTCAAATTGTAAAGAATATAAACTTTGAAGTCTGTTTTCTCAACTCTATTAGAAACTCTCATCTTATACAAAAAGAACAAGTTTCACTCTCTATATAATCTAGATCCCTTCAAAATTAAGAGTAGTAATTATGTCTGACCTGTATAATCTTTCATTGTACATGAGTGGGGTGTTCCATGGGTATCTAGAACACTGAAAATTATGCCTTTAAACAACTATAAATCCTTTCGGATGGCAATTATGAGAGATGTGATATAATGAGAGAGTCTAGAGGCAGAAAAGACGTTATCATGCCTAGACTTTACCCCATGTTAATTGTGTGTTTCAGACAAACCACTTAACTGTAACTAAGTCTTGATTTTTCTCAACTGCAAACACAGGGATAATATTACCTACCATACAGGACAGCTGAGAGGGTAAAACCAGATAAGACATGAAAGTATTTGTAAACTGTGAAGTATAATCTATAAAGGACTATACACATGCTACCAATTATATACTTATTACTACATACTTCCTTGTCTTCTTGAACAGAATACACTAAATATTGAACCCATGGCCATAATTACAAGTTATTGTGCTAAGCTGTAATACAGGGACCAAAGTCACCATAACCCAGGCTAAAGGAGGCCAAGGTGGTAGGCTGACTGTTTTGGTGTTCTTTTATAGCTTCGGATGCCTTTTATACAGTTAGTTGTTGGCTGAGACTTTCACGGCTAACAGGGTACCTAGCTACCTATGGGGAGCTTTTCCAGAGTAATGTCAGTTAAAAAAAATCCTCTCTCCTATAATTTGCTGTTCCACCTTCTTTCTCACCTTCTCTCAATGGACAACTGTCTTCTTCACAAAGAAAAAAGAAGTCACCAAATAAGAACTCATTGACTTCCAGCAGCCAAACGGACAAAGGAATCTGCTCTTGGATCCACCTTCTCATCCTTCTGTCCTGTAACAATGGAGACAGGTTCCTCCTTCTCTTACCTAAAGCTAATCCTTCTACTTATGGTTCAGACATCCCCTTCTGCTTTCTGTCAATTATTGTCTCTCTCCCATAACTTCAACCCCAAGCCTTCTCTTGGCTACTTCCCATAAAATTTAAACATGCTCAAGTCTCTTCTGTCTTCTAAAAGGATACACAGGAATGAACATTTTATCACGCTCCAGCTATCCTCCTTCTCCTTACCTGCCGGCTACAGCTCTCCTGACCTAGAGAAATAATACTAAATGCACTTCTACTTGGGAAGGTATGCACATGGAAGGCAGACACAGTGGGATTAGGGGAGGCAGGGATTAAAACTAAAACAATTTTGAAATAATGAGTTAAGAGTTAATAGGCTGGGGTAGGGGAGGAGGCACAGTGGATCAGGGAGAGAGAGCAGCAAATGCAAAGGCACATAGCTGAGGAAGGGTGATTTGGTTCCTAAAGGGAAATGAAAATAGTTCAGGGTTTCCACTAATGACAAATTTATACATACATTTATCCTTACTCCCTCCCAAAACCCCATTAAAATACCAGCAAAAAAACCAGTAATTTTTTTAAAAGGCAAAAGCATAAATGCATAAGAACAAACATAATAGGAAAGAAGAGAAAAAGCAGATGAGACACCAAAATCTAAGAAGATAGAAAATTGATCCACACATGGTAACCAATTCCATCTACCTGAGAAAACTGAAACCTAAGCCTGAAGCAAGAAACAATTGAGAGGTGAGCTCATTCATGCAGACGACCTGAAGAACTAAAGGCATTAAGTACTTTTGAGAGTGGGGTTGAGGAGCAGGACTGACAAAAGGAAGATTGGTTGAGACTTCAGAAGATGTAATCAGACCTCCAGCTCTCCTCCTCATCAAAAAGCCAGGTATCTCCTCTCTCCTACCACAGCAGAAAACCAGAGGTTTAATGTATGGAGATAGATCAAAGAAGGTTCTGGATTTGGAAATATCAGGTTGAGGGGTAGAACGCAAAGTTGCACTGAAAACAAAAACAGAAAGACAAAACAAAACAAAGAAAGAAAAGTTGGCCCATGGAGCTATATGAGCCCATGTTCCCATCTTCCCAGGAGGAGATCTGAAAATTCCCCTCTCGGAAGTTGATTCAGCTAGTGTACATTTGGAGTCATCCAACAAAATAATTAACTCTACTTTATGAAATCCCCCCAGTTATGAATAGGAACCCCCAGATAAGCTTGGAACATGTCACTAATTTTTAAAAATTTTTTATCGCTTTATTTGTATTTTATTTTGTTCATTTATTTTTCAGCGTAAGTGTATTCTTTAATTTCCATCCTCTATTTCTCCCATCTCTCCACCCACCTTCCGTCTGGTAACCATCAGTTTGTTCTCTATAGTTAAGAGTCTGTTTCTCATTTATCTTTGCTCATTTGTTTTGTTTCTTAAAATCCACAAATGAGTGAGATCATATGGTATTTGACTTTCTCTGACTTACTTTGCTTAGCATTATACTCTCTAGCTCCATCCATGTTGTTCTAAATGGCAAGATTTCACTTCTTTTATGGCTGAATACTATTCCACTGTGTATATATACCACATCATCTTTATCCATTCTTCAATCAACAGACATTTGGGCTGCTTCCATTGTTTAGTTATTTCAAATAATGCTGCAATAAACATAGGGTGCATATATTCCTTTGAATTAGTGTTTCTGTATTCTTTGGGTAAATGCCCAGTACTGTGACTACTGGATCACAGAGTAGTTCTATTTTTAATTTTTTGAGGAGCCTCTCTACTGTTTTCCACAGTAGATGCACCAGTTTGTACTCCCATCAACAGTGCAGGAGGGTTCCTTTTACTCCACATCCTTGCCAATAACTGCTGTTTCTTATGTTTTTGATTTCAGCCATTCTGGTAAGTGTGAGGTGATATCTCATTGCAGTTTTGATTTGCATTTCCCTGATGATGTGTGATGCTGAACATCTTTTCATGTGTCTATTGGCCATCTGGATGTCTTCTTTGGAGAAATGTCTGTTCATGTCTTCTGCCCACTTTAAAAATTTTTTTTTAATGTTTATTTATTTTTGAGAGAGACAGAGACAGAATGCAAGTGGGTTGGGGCAGAGAGAGAGAGGGAGGCACAGAATCTGAAGCAGGCTCCAGGGCTCCGAGCTGTCAGCACAGAGCCTGACGTGGGGCTCGAACTCACGAACTGTGAGATCATGACCTGAGGCGAAGTCTGACGCTCAACCTACTGAGCCACCCAGGAGCCCATTCTGCTCACTTTTTAATTGGATTGTTTTTTGGATATTGAGTTGCATCAATTCTTTACATATTTTGGATACTAACCCTTTATCAGATATATCATTTGCAAATATCTTCTCCCATTGGTAGGTTGCCTTTTAGTTTTGCTGATTATTTCCTTCACTGTGCAGAAGCTTTTTATTTTGATGTAGTCCCAATAGTTTATCTTTGCTTTTATTTCCCTTCCCTTAGGAGACATATCTAGAAAAATGCTGCTATAGCTGATGTCAGAGCAATTACTGCCTGTGCTCTCTTCATGGATCTTTATGGTTTCAGGTCTCACATTTAGGTCTTTAATCTATTTTGAGTTTATTTTTATGTATGGTGAAAGAAAGTGGTCCAGTTTCATACTTTTTACGTGGCTGTCCAGTTTCCCCAACAACATTTGTTGGAGAGACTCCTTTTCCCATTGTATATTCATTCATCCTTTATTGAAGATTAATTGGCCATATAAATTGTAGGTTTATGTCTGGGGTTTTTGTTCTCTTCCATTGATCTCTGTCTATTTTTATGCCAGTACCATAGACTGTTTTAATTATGACTGCTTTGTAATATAACTTGAAATCTGGAATTGTGATACCTCCAGTTTTGTTTTTCTTTTTCAAGTTTGCTTTGGCTATTTGAGGTCTTTTGTGGTTCCATACAAATTTTAGGAATGTTTGTTCTAGTTCTGAGAAAAAAATGCTGTTGGTATTTTGATAGGGATTGCATTAAATGTGTAGATTGCTTTGGATAGTATAGACATTTTAACAATATTTATTCTTCCAGCCTGTCAACATGGAATGTGTTTCCCTATCTTTGCATTGTCTTGAATTTTCTTCATCATAAAAGCCCTCTGCAATGTAGATCTAGAGGGAACATACCTCAACATAATAAAGGCCTTACATGAAAAACCCACAACCAGCATCATGCTTAATGGTGAAAAACTGAGAGCTTTCCCCCTAAGGCCAGGAAAAAAAAGATGTCTGGTCTCACCACTTTTATACAATATAGTACTGGAAGTCCTAGCCACAGCAATTAGACAACATAAAGAGACAAAAGGCATCCAAATTGGTAAGGAAGAAGTAAAACTCTATTTGCAGATGACATGATACTATATGTAGAAAACCCTAAAGACTCCACCAAAAACTACTAGAATTGGTAAATAAATTCAGTAAAGTCACAGGATACAAAACCAACATATAGAAATCTATTCTATTCCTATATACTAATAATGAAGCAGTGGAGTGGAACATTTCATTCTTAAAGATGAAAAGATGACCAATGATCACCAAATATAGGAAAAAAGAACCTCTATAACAAAAGGAAGAGAAAAACCAAAAGGAACTCAAAGAGGGGCACCTGGGTGGTTCAGTCGGTTGAGCGTCTGACTCTTGATCTCAGGGTAGGGAGTTCAAGCCCCATGTTGGGCTCCATGCTGGGCATTAAGTCTACTTAAAAAAAAAAAAAAAAAAAAAAGGGGGCGCCTGGGTGGCTCAGTCGGTTGAGCGTCCGACTTCAGCTCAGGTCATGATCTCACGGTCCATGAGTTCGAGGCCTGCCTAGGGCTCTGTGCTGACAGGTCAGAGCCTGAAACCTACTTGGGATTCTGTCTCCATCTTCTCTCTGCCCCTCCCTGGCTCATGCTCTGTCTCTCTCTCTCCCTCTCAAAAATAAACAAAAACAAATGTATAAATAAAAAAAAAATAAATAAATAGAACACAAAGAAAAAGAAAACTTAAAAAAAAAAAAAACTTTATTAACCTAAACAAAATATTTTATTCCTAAAACAATATCAGGAAGTCACACACACATCAAAAAGAAAATTCAGAAAGTAGGCAGAGTTGTTAGAAATAAAAATACAAAATTGAAGTCATCAATAGAGGAATTAAAATATAAAGATGATTACGTTCATACAATTCACTCATTGAACAAAATTTGAGTACCTACTACTTTCCAGAGATAATTTAGTAAGAGGTAAATTAGGAAAATATCATGTCCTAGAAGACAAATGAAAATATAACAAAGAAGAATATGTGATAAACTGTGTCAAATGCTGCTGTTATCTAAGCAGGGTTGACAATTTAAATTTATTACTTAACAAAGTGGTGTCTGCCTGGAAGAAGAGGTCTCATCTTTGGAATGCCCAGAAACAGTGTCTTACCCTCTTTCCAAGGCTTCTTCCATAGCTTACCATCAGTACCTAATAGACATACCTCTTCATCCCAAAGCAATTTACACATCCATACCAACTTTGTTCAGAATTCTTCAGCTCTATTTGGCTTAGGAAGAAACCAAGTTAGGAGAAAAAATTTTGGTTTTTCTTTAATTGAGTTTGGTCTGGAAAGTCCTCTCCTCCAAACTCCATCTCTCCACAAGGAGCCAATACAGCAAAGCTTATTGGGAGACAGTTGGGCCAATCATTCTTCCTTTTAAGTGTCTTTTTTTTTTTTTTCCCCCTTTGCTCACTTTGACCCTCCTTCTCCAGGACTTCAGTTCCTCACATTTGCAGGTACCATAACATAGTACAGTGGGCCCACATACACCTGTGCACCAGAATCACTGGTCCAGCTGGTTAAAGTTGTAGGCATCAGGGGATCAAAAGGCACAAAGAAACTTTTTAGCATTATGAAAATGTTCCATATCTTAACCGTGGTGATAATTTACACAGTTGTACATAACTACAAAAAACCTCTTCAAAATAAATTTAAATTTAAACGTTGACACCTCAAAAAACTGAAAAAGGCAGTTATTAATTATGCTAGGACAAAAGGCACAAACCACCTCTACTCTGGGAAAAGTAGGATAAATGGTCACCTTACTAATAAATCAAAATGAAGACTAAGTATTAACCATTGGTTATAGCAACATGGATATTGTGAAGTAATAGAAAAAAAAATATCCACATGTCTCTGCCTCCAGTTTCTGGCACAGAATTCCTAAAACCCTTGGAATCTCCTGGGTGACTGAAGTGTCTTTTTTTCTAATGGGGTGACTCTCGGTGGGCTCCTGGATGGGGGCTGATCACCAGAAAGTCTAAGCCATAATTGGAAGCTTGGAACTTTCAGGCCCATCCCTCATTCTCCAGAGAAGGGAGAGGAGATGGAAATGGAGTTAGTAATCAATCATGCCAACATGATGAAGCCTACATGAAATTCCCAACAGTACAGGGTTCAGAAAGTATCTGAGTCAGTGAACACATACATCTACATGCCAGGAGGGTAGCATACCCCAGCTTCACAGTGACAGAAGCTCCTGTACTCTGTATCTCTTCATCTGGCTATTCATCTGTATCCTTTACCATAACCTTTATTATATAATGAACTGGTAAATGTGATGATTTCCCTGAGTTCTGTGAGCCTTTCTAGCAAATTATCAAACTCAAGGAGGGGGTCAGGGAACCCTAATCTATAGCTGGTCGGTCAGAAGTACAGGTGACAACCTGGGACTTGTGACTGGCATCTCAAGTGGGGGCAGTGTTGTGGGAGTGAGCCCTTAACTTTGAGGGATCTGATGCTATCTCCAGGGAATGTCAGAATTGAAGTGAATTATAGGACATCCAACTGGTGTTGCAGAAAATTGCTTGATGTGTTGAAAATCCACACATCTGGTGACAGAAGAATTATGTGTGAGTAAAGGAAAACCACAGGAGGACTGTGTTTTTTCCCATTACAGATATCACTGGCAATCTTGATAAGAGCAGTTTCAGTGTAGTGGTGGGAGCAAAGCCTCACTGGAGTAGGTTTACAAGAGTTGGGAAGAGGAAAATTGGAGAAAGGAAATAGAGATAACATTTTGAAATGTTTTTTGCTACAAAGAATACAGAGGGGTGCCTGGATGGCTCAGTTGGTTAAACATCCGACTCTTGATTTCAGCTCAGGTCATGAACTCATGGTTTGTGAGATAGAGACCCACATCAGGCTCTGTGCTGATAATACAGACCCTGCTTCAAATTCTCTCTCCCTCTTCCTCTGCCATTCCCCCACCTCAAAATAAATAAATAAACATTTTTTTTTTTTTTTAAAGAAGAACAATAGAAGAGTTGGGGCAACAAGTGGCAGAAATGGGTTGAAAGAAAGGCTGGATTTTTTTTTTTTCCAAAGATGGGAAAATGATGGTACATTTTAATGCAGATAGGAATAATCCAGGAGAACAGGCCAGATATCCTACAAACTCATAGTTGTTTGTTTTGTTTTGTTTTCTTAAATAAGGAGCTGAGGACTCAAAGAAACCCAATGAATCCAAATTCAAAATGAAAAGGTCCTCCCCAGAAGAGAAGAAACCCATTACTGGCTTTATCTTTGGCACAGCAGCAGGAGCAGGAAGCCATCACAGATGTAGATAAGAAGAAAACAAATTAGGGGTGCCTGGGTGGCTCAGTCTGTTAAGCGTCCACCTCTTGGTTTCAGCTCAGGTCATGATCTCATGGTTCATGAATTCGAGCTCCACACTGGGCTGACAGCATGGAGCCTGCTTGGGATTTCTCTCTCCCTCTCTCTTTCCCCCTCCCCAATTCATGCTGTCTTTCTCAAAAAATAAATAAATAAATCAATAAACTTTAAAAAAAAAAGAAAAGAAAAGAAAAGAAAACAAACTTTTAACCATTTTTAAGGGCCTACTCCAGACTGGCATCACCTATGGATGGGCCCCAAATGTACAGAGACTGTACCTGCCCACCAATTCTATTCCATAGGCCTTTACCAAGTATTCACAAGAAAGAACAGAGATAGGACAGGACAGCCAAGAGTCATTCATCTATGAGGCACTGGTACAAGTGGCCTACTAAAGTTGGAGGACAGGACTGGAGAACTGAGAGAAAACCCTCCAAACCATGAGATCATGACCTGAACCGAAGTCAGACGCTTAACCAACTGAGCCACCCAGGCGCCCCAAGAATACACTTGATTTTTAAAAAAGACACTCAGAAAAGATAATTATACAAATGGCTAATAATAACATTTAAAAATGCTTACAATCATTAGTCATCAGAGAAATACAAAACAAAACCACAATGAGAGATCACTATAAACACAGAATTGGGTGGTGGTTCTCAATGGAATGGGGAGGTTGGCCATTTTGACCCCCAGGAGACATTTTTAGTTGTTACTGGCATCTAGAATGCTGCTCATCATCCTACACTGCACAGGGCAGCCCCACATAACAAAGAATTATCCTGCCCTAAATGTCAATGGCAGCAAAATTGAGAAACCCTCAATCGATGAAATGAAAGAGACAAATAGCATCAAATGTTGGTGAAGATCTAGAGCAACTGGAACTCTCTAATAGGATAAGAGAGGGTATGCAAAATGACTCACTCGTTTTGGTGTTTGACAAGTGCTAATATATGAAGAGCAAACGGCTTCTCATTGCCATATTAAAGGTCAACATGGACTAAAAGGCCTGCATGATCTAGACCCAGCCTACTTTTCCAGCCTCGACTCTCACTGAAATGAGGGAAAAGGATGATTCAGTATGAGGAAAAATTTTTCAATCAAGTCTGCTTGACTTTAATGAAAGAAATCTTGAAAATTCTGAGACAAAAGAAATCTTAGTATCATTTAGTCAGCTTACTACCTAAAGAAGGGATAGTAATACATTCCTGACAGTAAAATGGCTACTGTCTCTCACAATAAACACAAACAGTTTTGGCAAAATCTCAGATCTATTTGACAAAAACTATAGGAACAACTAATGCTACATAAGTAATGACGCTCTATCCCTTTTGTAAACTAAGTTAACTGGAGACCATCATAGAGTTACTGACATTGGCTTAAGAAACTTCACAATATAGCTTGAAAAAAATTAAAATAACAGTTAAGAAAGATACTATATACTTACAAATACAACTCATTTCACAAAAGAATTGAGTTGTGTGAAAAACAGTATATAAATGGGCACTATTCAATAAAAACACAATACAAACTATAAATGCAAGCCACATATGCAATATCAAAGCAAAAATCAGATTAAATTAATTTTATATTTTATTATACTATATGCAAATATATGCATACATTATGTACAAAATATGCAAAAAAGCCAATATACCCAAATTTTTATCACCTCAATATATAATCAACATAAAGTTTAGATTATTTTATATTCTCTTTTTTTTTTTATTTTTTTATTTAACGTTTATTTATTTTTGAGACAGAGAGAGACAAAGCATGAATGCGGGAGGGTCAGAGAGAGGGAGACACAGAATCTGAAACAGGCTCCAGGCTCTGAGGTGTCAGCACAGAGAACGACGCGGGGCTCGAACTCACAGACCGCGAGATCATGACCTGAGCCGAAGTAGGCCGCTTAACTGACCAAGCCTATATTCTCTTTTTGTACTAAGTCTTCAAAATCCGCTGTGTATTATACATTTATAGTAAATGTCATTTTGGACTAGCCACATTTCAAATGCTCAATAGACACATGTAGCTAGTGGCTACTAGATGCTAACATTGCTTATTCTAAACACTTTACATGGACTATTTCATTTAATCCTCTCTGAGGCACATACAGGGGGAAAGTAACTTGTCCCAAGTTCCCACAGTTAGTGGTAGAATCAGGATTCCAAATCAACCTGCATGACTCAGATTTCTTGCTCCAAACCATGTTTTCCCATTTCAAATTAAAAAAAAAAAAAAAAATTTTTTTTTTTTTTTTTTTTTTTTTTTTACAATATTACTGACACTTTCAACTAATCAAATTAATACCTTACTTCTCCTGCTTTGATATCATATATTTATTTTAGGGAAACCTAACTTTCCCATCACTTAAGAAAAAACTGTTTCCCCCCACCCCCATGATTTAAATCTGCAAGCAAAGACTTACCAGTAATATGAGTTTTTGATACTTTTGTTTTAGGTCTGACATACTTGCAGATGGGTCTGCCCCCAGAATGCTGTACCAATCCTTCTTTGGTATCTGCTCAAATGCCATCATCCACTGAACAAGAAGTGGGCCTTCTCGGATAGGCTTAATAAAAATATTGATGACGATTCATTAGTTTGCAGGATCGAAGAAATACGCAAGTACGTTTCTAAGTTCTTTAATATTTAGTTGAGTAAATCATGATTATAATACAATCCTCATGAAGCATATATTTTCACTTTCATTCAAAACGCCCCAAGAATCTCACGTGTAAGTATACAGACAAGGATGGAACATGTGTTACAGGTTTCATGATATACACTTATATCTTAAATCAATGAATATATAATAGCATTAAGAAAAAAGAATCCGAAAATGAACCCGAGCGGTGATGACCTCTAAGAAGGTATTTGTGCTAGTCTCATGGTAAAGGCGGCACACAAGAAGTCCTCAGTAAACACACTAGAGAAATTTAATAAATGTTAACAAATTTAAAAAATGTTGAAAGCAAAACAAAACAGCAAAGAATTAAAATGAATTTGGGAGCATTCCCTCTTAGCGTTTCCATTTCTTAGTGTTCACGTTTCTTCCACATTACCTCAATAGAGTAATATGGGAAAGGGCCGGTCAGCATGGGCGGCAGGTAGACAGCAAGAGTCCCTCGGTTTCTGGCGCTCACAAAGAACTGAAAGTGCTCACAGGAGGACACCCCAGCCCTCTAGACTACAGAACAGACCTCGCCGGGAGCCCCAGAAATCAGGCAACCTCTTCCCACAGCCGGTAACTTCAAGAGATGGGGGTGGGGAGCTCCTCAAAATTGAGACTTGGGAATCCACTGTATTCACTGCGGCTGTACCACCCAGCCTTAGGCGGATACCCTCCGCTGCCTTTACTCAGTATCAAACTTACCAAACTTCTTACAGTATTTCGTACCCACTCCTCGCCTGCAGCCTGCCAAAACCCGGAACCGGCTTCTCCTTCCGCCGGAAGTCATTGCTCTGACGTGACTACGTTTCTAGTCGAGCTCTTATGGCCGAGACACCAAGCAAGAGGCGCTCCGCCCTCCTGGACGCGGTCGCTATGGTAACCAGTCTCTGCTTCCAAGGAGTTTACCAGCAGTAAGTGTCGGGCTGTGAAAAGAGGTGTTTTCGCTTCTTTCTAACTCCCTTTTGTCCCAGGTCTGCGACTGTAGCGTTTCTCCTCTCCCCCAAGAGTACTTCACACCCGGGCTTCCTCCGCCTTCCCCAAAGCTCCCTCCGCTTACCCTGCCCAGCGCTGCTCCCAATCCTTTTGTGGTTGGTTATGGTTCTTCGGCAGGTGGCGGGTGGGGGTGGGGGTGGGGGGGTGAGGAATGGTGGAGTAGGGGGATGTGAAAGATGAGATCTAATTCCTCCCTTGTCGCTACACTTGCCTTAGAATGTTCTTATTCTAAAAAAAAAAAAGAATGTTCTTATTCTAAAATTAAGAGAAAACCTATGACGATTGAAGTTTTTCTTTTCAGTTTGAATAGTTTTTTTTTCTGGAAAAGGTTTTTTTTTTTAATTTGAGAGAGCGCGCGACGGAGATGGGGGAGAAGGACAGAGAGAGAGAGAGAGAGAGAGAGAGAGAGAGAGAGAATCTCAAGCAAACTCCATGGTCAGTCCCAGCCAGTGGAGGGGTCGGGGTGGGGGAATGGATCCCAGGACCCTAAGCCAAAATCAAGAGTCCAATGCTCAACTAACTCAGCCACCCAGGCCCCCACCCTGGAAAAGATTTTCAACCCAATTATTTCTTGTAGATCTTAGCAACTGGTAACTTTTAAAAATCCGTTCACATTTACTATCTCGCTTCACTTTCACTTCAACCCAGTGAGGCTAATAAGGCAGGTGTTAAAATCCCATTTTGTAGATGAGGAAACAAACCAAGCATCAAGGCAAAATAGCTAATTGTATAGCAGCAGAACAGGACACTCAGGAAGTCAGCATATTACCAGGGAAGCCAGGCTATCTTTCAAGGTTACAGAAAAAGCAGAATGAACCACTCCACTTTGAGGCAGTTGTTGGGCACTCCAAAAGGCTACTGTTAGGTTTTTTTGGTTAGTTTTTCCTTTCTTCATTCTGCTTTGCCTTCTGTTCTTCCCATTTATTATCTCTATACTGCTCACCTTACACTGACCTCTCTTCTTGCATTGTACCCAGAGGTGAAACTGCATGTTGTGTTTTGTCAACATGATTTAAATTTCACTTGGAGATGTTAAGTTGGTTCTGTTGTTGTTACTGCTTAAATTTGCTTTTCTTCTTCTTTTTTGTCTTTCTTCTACCAAATCTCAGTTGAAGAAGCAATCAAGATAAACCTAAGTACATTAAGTAAAATATTTTAATATGGCCAAATTATTTAATGATGGTATAAAGAATAATTGAATGACACAAGAAAGTGAGAAAATCCAGGGTGAAAAGTATAGACTGGGTTCTCCATAGGATTTTGTCATGTTTAAAATTAGAGACAGAACATTATGCCAAGTTAGAGGATTTGATTTTAGTCCTGGTTCCAACATACCTTCTGTGTGGCTCTAAGGAAATACCTTATATGAATGAACTGTGTTGTTCTGAATACCTTTCTTGACACACTGTTGAAATTTTAGCCCCCAAACACCCCCCTTTCCACTGCTTAGTGCTTCCTCATATAGATAGTTATGCTCAGATCCTCCAATTTTTACAGCAAGAGCACGTAACTTTGATTTATGATCCCCTAGGGTATTGTGTTGTCTCTTTTATTCCCTTTTTTTTAAGCCAAATTCTGAAAAGTCTGATCACGGTACCTCCATTTTCTCAAGTTACTCTTTTATATTTGTGTGTGTGTGTGTGTGTGTGTGTGCGCTCTGTGTGTGTATGTATGCATGTAGGTAGGTAGGTTTTAGATAGTAAGAAATATGCATTTTTCTCCTAGCAATTCCCAAGTCTTCTGTCATTTCATCTCGAATACTCTAGCTCACATCACTAAAGCACACTTTAGTTTGCAAGTTTTTCTTTCATCTCCATAAAGTCATTCCACTGAAATGATCAATAACTCATTGATGGCATCCAATATCTAGTCTCTATTTACATTTCCTTAGTTGTCTCAGAAATGACTTTTTATGGTTAGTTTGCTTGAGTCATGATCCAAACAAAATCTATACATTGTTTTCGATGTTCTGTCTCTTAAGTATCTTAGCTATAGCAGTCCCACTTCATTGCTATCTAGGTATTTTTTTCTTTTTCTGCCATTGGCTTGTTGAAAGCCAGATCAGTTGTCTTACAGTCTGAATTTATTATTACAGAATAAGCTTTTAAAACACTTTTTGCATGAATCCCTGCTCATTTTTCTTTATTTTAATTTTTCTAGAGCATTATTGCCCAATAGAAATATGATGTAAGCCACAGATGCAAGCCACATATATAATTTTAAACTTCCCAGTAGCCCCATTAGGAAAATAAAATGAGGTGAAATGATTTTTAATAATATATTTTATTTAACCTAATATATTTGGAGTATGATCATTTCAAAATGTAATCAACGTATTATTAATGGTATTTTACATTGCTTTTTCATGCTAAGTTTTCAAAAGCTGCTGTGTATCTTACCTGTATTGCTTATTCTCAGTTTGGACTTGCCACATCTCAGGTGCTAAATAGCTACATATAACTAGTGACTGCTGTTTTGAACAAGCCAGGTCTAGAGAATAAAGTCTTGGGGTGCCTGACTGGCTCAATCAATAGAGCATGTGACTCTTGATCTCAGGGTCGTTGAGTTTAAGCTCCACGTTGGGTGTAAAGCTTACTTTAAAAAATAAGTAAATAAATAAAATGGAAGATAAAGTCCTAACTCCTTAACCTGGTATTTACTTACCAGCCCAATATGATCCATAGTTTTCTAGCCTCATCACCTATTAACCTCCTACATGAAATGTTTAAACAATGGGATCTTTTCTTGGTACTTCATCCATAATTTCGTTCAGGTGGTTCTCCTTGCTTATACCATCTTTCCTCTTTGTTTCCACCCATCAATTTTATCCACCCTTTAAGACCCATCTCTTCCATCAAGCCTTTTATGATGGTCCAATCCTTAGAAAATAGTTCCTCCTCTCAACTTTCATAGCAAGTCCTGTGTGTACTCCTCATTTGCACTCATCCTATCTCACAGGGTACTATTATATGTTTTGGATGTGTGTTCTGATTCCCTAATTCCGTAAGGTCTGTAGGGCAGGGACACCTCTTAAAGAAACTAAGCACCAACTGTCTTGCCACATGTCTGAAGTTGATGTGTATTTATAATAGTTTTGTTTCTCACTATCTTATTTTAAGAAGGTAATTTATCCAATTTTTTAAAATAGGCTCCACACCCAACATGGGACTCTAACTCATGACCCTGAGATCTAGAGTCACATGTTCTACCGACTAAGCCAGCCAGGCATCCCAGTAATTTATCCATTTTATGTAAAACTAACATAGCAGAAATATAAACTATGTTAGCACAATGGTTAAGAGCATGAAGTCTGGTGTCAGACTGCATAGGTTGGAACCCAGGCTCTGTCTCTTACTGGTTATGTGAACATTTTAAGTTAATTAATCTCTATGCCTTGGTTTCTTTCTCTGTAAAATAGGATTAATAATACTATCTCCCTCTATGTCTGTTGTGAGGATTCAGTGAGAAAATAGTGCCTAAGAGTAGTAAGTACACAGGAAAGGTTAGCTTTTGTTGTTATCATTATTAATAGTGAAATATTTGTTGCTCAGTTTTGGATATTAGAACATTAAGAATTCATAGCGGTATTTTAGGAATTTTCAAACAGAGCAAATGAAAGCTGCAAACTATTGAGTTGGAAAAATGATGCCAAACCAGAATGTTTGTTGAACTATAGTTTGTAGATAAATTAAAAGCAAAAAGGGCAAAAGAGGGCAAAAACCTCTTAATTCCTGTGTCATCAGCATCTAACACAAGCGACGTAGGCATATGTTAAATATTTAACTTCAAGATGATTGATCAAGTACTATATCTAGAATTAAATGTAGATATAGATGTAGATGTAAGTATAGTTATATAGATATAGCAAGGGTTTAAGACCCTTGGTTGTAGTGGTGGTAAAAAACCACACTCTTATTCAATTCATCACTTTAATACTTATCTGCCCATTAACTAATGTCTACCACACATTAATAAATTCTCACTTTGAGATCCTGTTAGTAAATTGTGCTTCTTATTGATGAATAATATTTGCACTATATACAATGTATTTCTGCTATTTTTATCCTAGGATTATATTTACTTGGCTCTTTCTACTGGTTTCATCACCAACTCTTCTTTAATTTTCTTGGTCTTATTTATCTCTGAGTTTTTAGGATTTTAATATCAGTGAACTAAGCTGTATTTATTTTTAAGTACCACAAACTATTATGGTTATGTTCTGAAATTAGATGATTGTCCCTACAACAACTTAAAATCTATTGGGAAGATAGAAAACCATCAAGAACTAGCTAGTGATGAGATAAACACACACATATACACATACACGTAGTACATATAGAGCCTTCATTCACTTATTCATTCAATCAACAAACCACTTATCGAGTATCTACTATGTGTCCCACACTTTGTTACAAGAGACACAAGACAGTTGGCTGTAGCCCTTATAAAAGCTTAGAGTTTATCTGGGTAAACAGACAATTAAAGAAGCAACTGAAATAACTGAAGAAGTATTATGCCAGAGGAAATACAGGTGCTGTGACAGTTACTAACTTATAGTTAATGTGAATAGAATAAGGCAGATTATTGAATGATTGAAATGAATGATTGAAATCCTTGACTCAAAATGAGGCTAATCCAGGAAGATGCATGGAAGTAGTAAGTTTCAAATATTTAAGTATTAAGTTTAGATGGAGGGAGAGACGAATGGTTAGAATTATAGAAACTTTTTTTTTTTTGGCATGTTATCATAATGCTTTAGACAGTATTGAGAATCAGCCTATTGAACAATTGTACCTCATCTTTCAGAAATGGTTTTTCATTTTTGCATTTTTTCCCATCACTGGTTGTCTTCACTTGATTTATTCTCTCTTTTGTCTTTTCAGCAGTAATCATCAGTGAACATTCATTGAGGTGGAGCAAGGCAATCCACTAAGCTGGAGAGACAAAGAGGTAAATACTTTTGCTGGCACCACACCTGTTGCTGTGTTTTTCTTGTTTGTTTAACTTCATTTGTGTCAGTGTTCTTTCACCCTTGTTTGAGCCCTTTTAGAGGTCTTTATCTTACCTGGAATTTTTGTTCGTGTCTTGCTACCTCTTCACATCTGATGTTTTAATCTTTCCATGAACCTATTAAAGATATCATCTGTAATCCATTTCTGTTTCTCTTTAATAATCATAATAAATACCAACTTATTCCCCTCACTCACTTCTTTATGCCTTTCTCTTTGTTCTTAGGACCACTCTGGCTTATCTGTGAACTTTCCTATTACCTTGAAATTTGAAACCTTGTGATGATCTCTTCCAACCAAGTGGTAATGTGCATTTATATCCTTTTTAAAATTCATTCTTCCTTCCCCAGTTTAGTTTTCTAAAACTGATTTTTTAAAGTTTATTTTATTTTTGTCATGTAATTGACTCACAGAAGAAAGGTTAATCTAAGTGATCAAAGGGTGTTAATTTGTGGGTTAAAATGTGTTAAACAGTTGATATGAAGTCTGTTTAAGTCAATTAGAGAGTATAATGAAGATGTTTCCAGAGTGTTATGGAACCTTTTGAAGTTAGCTTGGAATTAACTCCTATATTCAACCATGGCACCTGGCTGAACATGCCATTGCATGGAAGTTTTTAAATCTGTATATATTCCAATAGATATGAATAGATCTACATATTTTCAAAAAGTTTGACTTTATTACAAATATTCTTATGTTCTGCTGTAGGAAATATATTCATGATTTCATTCATCATTAGCATAATGAAAAACAGGATTACTTTCATATTTTTTTCAAAAATAAAATGCAACTGGACTGTATAGCCAACAAAACATTACTAGGTTGTTTTATATACCTCTTTGTTTTTAAAACTAGGTTAGTGTCATTATTAGAGATTTTTTGATACTAAGTATCTCATATATAAAGGCAGCATTGATAAAGACATACAAAATTTGGTGTGGTCTTTTAATGATTTGTTTCCCCTCCCAAATTATTTGATGGAATGTTATGGAACATTTCAGTATTGGTTAATATCTTTAAGATTTCAAATTAATTAATGTTATGCAGAGTTTAATAATGCTCTGGTTGGGGCACCTGGCTGACTCAGTCTGGAGAGCACATGACTTTTGATCTTAGGGTTGTGAGTTCAAGCCCCACACACTGGGTTTAGAGATTACTTAAACATATGATTTTAAAAAAAGAATAATGTTATGGTTCATTTTAATAGTAGAATACAATTTTTGTATAATGATAGTATTAAGATGAATGACACATTGCAAATTCAACAGTTCAAAATCTGTAGAGGTATGAGGGTAAAATTCAAATTTTAAAATATATTCTTTACTTAGCATCAAGGTTAATATAGTACATTTTTTTATGTGTGTCAGTTTACTGGTAATAAACACATTTAGCATTTCAGCTTCTTCTTGCAACCTTTCAGCTTAATTATTTAGAGAATGATGAAAAACAAATCTTACATGCTAAAGGGACTTCTTCTATAATGATGGATTAGATGCCAAAATAATGAAGCCACATGGCTTAAAAAATATACTGTAGATGTTTTCTGATGAAAATAGATGAATGTTTTCTGATGAATTTCCACAAAATATCATATTTTAAAATATTTTAAGCAATTCATAGTATTACTTGTTAATCTACTGTAGAAGCACCATGAGTATAGTCTTTTGTAGTTCATTAGCAATTTCTTTAATGAGTTTTTTTGTGTGATAAAGTAACAGACAAATGACAGATTGTTTGCCTTTAATGATTTCCCTGTTTCAAGCCCATTACAAAGCAATTAGAAATCTGACAGCATTTTCACTCTGCATTACTGATCATCTAAAGTGATGAGGAATGAGAGGTGATGAATATTAATTGTATATTTTCATATGATTATCATAAATTATTACCTTGTCTGATGTGCTGCAGGTGAAGCAGGAGCATTAGGGAAAGACAGTCAGATATATTAATTTGAAAGACTGTATGATTTTTGTCTTTGTTTGTAGTATAAATCCTGATCTGCAGTGTTAATCTCTATGAATATTAACTTAATTTTTGTTTTTATTTATATTTGGGGTAACTTAAATCACTTTTCTTATTTTTGTATAAGAAAAGGAAAAATTATTTCATAGTCAATGTACATGTATTATTTAAATTAACCATTTAAAACATCTAATTTGAAAATGAGATAGTAGGGGTGCCTGACTGGCTCAGTCAGTGGAGAATGTGACTCTTAATCTTGGGGTTGTGAGTTTGAGGTCCATGCTAGGAGATTACTTAAAAATACAGTCTTTAAAAAAATGAGATAGTGAATTTTGTTGATATACATATATACAATATTCAGATATATCAATATATATATTCTAATATATTCAAGATATACTTAGATATAGATCTTATGTTAGTCTTAGTTTAAAGTCAGATAATACTGTGAAAGAAGTAAGATAAGAAAATATAACCAGATGTAAAAGAAGATTTTTCTAGGTCCTCTGTAACAAGTCCTTCAGTCCCAGTGCATGGTATATGCTGTTTCCCTAGTGTCTTGCTTCAGCGAGATGAGGCTAAACCTGTCATCAGGACTTAAGTACTGTTGTTACTTAGTTCCCAGCCTTGGACTTTTAGAGCAAAGATTGGTCCCGAAACTAGATAATAATCTTGAATACAGGGAGAATTCACAAGCTTACAGCATTTGAAATGATTAGAAATACATTTGGGTTCATTTGACCCAAGTGAATTAATTTATATATATATATAAGAATTTACCCCAGGTCTGGCCCAAACCTAAGATAAGAACTCCAGAATTTCTATAAATAAATAGATAGATAGATAGATAAATAAATAAATAAATAAAAATTAAAAAGGATGGGAACGCCTGGTGTCTCAGTCCATTAAGTATCTGATTCTCGATCTCGGCTCAGGGGCTTGATCTCAGCGTTGTGAGTTCAAGCCTCTCATTGGGCTCCTTCCTGGGCATGAAGCCTACTTTAAAAAAAAAACAAAAAAACAAAAAAACACACACACAAAAAAAGAAGAACTCCAGAATTTCTTGGCTTAGTTCCAGAGATCCTTTTATTCCAGTTCACTGCCTTCATGTGTCCTGACCTACAGGACTATTTTCTTTATTTTTTCTTCAGTTATTAAAATAAATAAATTATTGATTGTAGTCTTGGCTTGGTAAATATAAATATTCCCCCTGCTGTTAGTATTTTTAGTTATAAAGTCAGTTTTATTTGGCAAAACTTTCTCATAATGTAGAAACATTCTAGAATGTTGTAAGATGAGAATAGAAGAGAAGAATTTGACTACTTTTTCTTGGGAGAGTGGAAGGAAGAAAGGTTGGGGTTTCCCCCAGTTTCCTTCTTGCTTATCCTGCACAGATAATGTCCAAAGGACACTCTCCTCTCTAGCTTGAGAGAATCTCTGATGATTGCTTACATGGTATTTAGACTTAGAAAAATAGTTAAGATCAAACAATTCAGGGACCAAAGTTTCTTCTTCCTAAGATATGTTTAAATAGTAACAAAAGTTGGGAAAACAGGGCTGTTAATTACATAATGAGGAACTGCAATTGTCCTGGTCCAATAGGCAGCTCTGTTCAACATAGCAGTTGGCTCTTGTCTGATTCTGTAATACAGACCAAATTTTTTATTTCCTTTTTCAACTGTCGCCTCTTTCCACCGTATTTATGTGTCTGACCCTCTGTGTGCTTAGCTTGGTGGTCATATGCCACAGAGACGTCTCTTCTTGAAAAATGTGTTCATTTCTTGACTCCACACCCTTGATCTTCTTTACAGGTCTCCCTTTTCTAACTAAATAACAGCTATTCTTCACTACTTAAGCTTTGAGTGTTTTTATGAGCACTTCTAGTTAATTTTGTTTTAAGAGAGAGAGAGAGGGAGAGAGACAGAGCTCGAGCAGGAGAGGGGCCGAGAGAGAGAGGGAGACACAGAATCTGAAGCAGCCCACAAGCTCTGAGCTGTCAGCACAAAGCCCCATGTGGCCTGAGCAGAAGTTGGATGCTTAACTGACTGAGCCACCCAGGCACCCCTGCACTTCTATTTAAATACTATTCCATGGGGCGCCTGGGTGGCTCAGTCAGTTGAGTATGCAACTTCGGCTTAGGTCATGATCTCACAGTTCGTGGGTTTGAGCCCCACATTGTCAGCTGTGCTGACAGCTCTGAGCCTGGAGCCTGTCTTTGGATTCTATGTTTCCCTCTCTCTCTGTCCCTCCCTTGCTCACTCTCTCTCTCTCTCTCTCTCTCAAAAATAAATAAAATATAAAAAAAAAAAACCTAAATACCATTCCATTACTTATGAGTTTCTCTAGTCTCAGACAATCCTTTTAATTTAATTCACAAACCACTCCTCTTTCTTTCTGAAAATTTCTACCTAAAATGGATTTATGTCTTATCACAGTGCAGCATCACTTAGTTGAAGCAACAAGCCATTTAAGATCCTTAGGGAAAAGAGGAGTCAACAAGTTGGAAGAAAACTAAGGAAATAAACTTTAAAATTTTGAGACATCTCAGAGACCTAATGTGATGAAGCTAAACATAAAGTAGGTCAAGATTCCTGACTAGTCATCAATAAAAACAGCTCTGAAATAGATCCTCAAGAGAGAGGAAATGTGTCAGTAGCCACTGGTTTTGCAATGAAGCCAGTTTTTACATTCTTTTTTTCTTAACCATTTTTGCTTATTCTGGATTGGAGAATAAATAAAAAGGCTTACAACACTGAAATAGACTGTAATACTCACTTCTTACTTGATAATATGACCTGTCATTCTATCAGAAACAAAGATATTAAGTTCGTTTGGCATATTTGGCTTTTGAGATACTCTGTTGGTTGTTTCCCAGTATTTGATGCCCTTCTAGGTGTTACTAATTGATTGTTTAATTTGTTATTACATGTTCCCAGGTAAAACTAAGCTAATTACCAAAATCATTCTCCCCTTATTTTAAAGAATGATATGTTTCCCTTTTCCAGTCTCCAGGGATATTTTTCCATCACTTTAAGATGGTAAAAGCAGAGGGACATAGTTTAAAAGCTTGGGCGGGGGGGGGGGGGGTGGGAAGAAGAATGACAAGATGATGGTTTTGTTGTTGTTGCTGTACCTTTTGCAGGAGTCACATCATCGGTATAACCTATTCTAGTCCAATAAATATCTGATTAATATCTTAATTCATTTTTTTTTTACTTCTTAAAGTTTAAATTTACTATCTCCCCTAGGAAAAAAAAGTAGATTTCTCTTCAATAAGAGTAAATAGGATCATGTGTATGCTTGAGAAGGATGCTCCTCTTTGCTAGTTCAGTCAGTCCTTAGCCGTTAGGGTGCATGGCTTCTCCGGCAAGGAGTTAGCACAAGGTGAGCTAGAGAGTACTGCTTTGTCACCTCTTATTTGACTCTCTGCCTAGATGGTGATCTTTTAAAATTTTTGAATTCTCACTCTAGGAGAATGTTACATGATAGTTGTTATTGAAACAGATTGGAAGTCCAGATTAATGTGATTGGATTTGAAGGATTTCTTGCCCAGTAATAGTTGAGCAATATTCCTGTTCTGTTTTGGTTGGTTTACCCCACTACCTTTCAGTAAGATTTCAAACTTAATGGCATAGCTTATAACACTGCCCCTCTCCAGCCCTATAAAATGTATGGTAATTCCTCTTAAGCTGTAAGTATAAAACTCAGAACACTTTTTCAATGTACTTTCTGTGACTTCTAGGGTACCTGTAAACAGGAAGACTATATTTTAATGAAGGGAGAGGAGAAAGGAACTCTTTGAACTCCAATTTAGAACATTGGCATAAATATTTTCAGATTGTTGATTCAAGTAGTAGTTCATGGGTTAGTATTAAACTTCTTGAGCTTTTCTTTGTGATCAACAGAGCTTCCAGCTTTTCATGGTCATGGTCAAGTGCTACATTTAATGCATGTGAATAATAAACTTATGCAAAATAAAAGGGAATTTCATGCTTATGAGGAAAAGAAGTTTGTGCAATTTTATCCTTACCTAAAGAACTAACCATTAATGTAATATAAAATCAAAGGAGTTTTTTTTCCTGTCTTCATTTTGGAAAATTGACATGAAAACCTTACGATTTCCCATATAGTGTTTTGAAACTTTTTTGAGCCTGCTTTATTGCTACATGAGAACCTTTTATTTCTAAAGCATTAGATGTTTCTCTCTCTCTAAAAAGGAAGGAAAAGCAAGGGTTGAATAATCTTTTACCTATAAAATATGCATATTTGTGAAAAAAATGTATACATTTGAAAAATAGAATGTATTTTTATGCACCTATTTATTTGTTACTATGGCAACCACCACACTGCCTAGTATTTATGTTGTCTGAGATTCGGAACACCTTTTCAAAAAAATAAATATGCTAGAACCAGGTACTGTATTTATTTTGAAGCTTAGAAAAATATTTATTCTAATGCATATTTTTGAGGAAAAATAGCAATAAATAATGTAAACTTCAACCTAGTTTAAATGGTCCCTTTTCTGGTGTATGTTTTTATATTCAAAATAATTACATTTTTTTCCTTGTTACAAAAATCAGAATGAAAATAGAAATAAGAATTTTTAAAACTTATGAATCAATCTTAAAAGGTGGCCTCTTGATTTTTCTTATTTTTATGACAGTATTTTGATCCGTAACACATTTCTGAAAATATTAAACAAGAACACTTAGATAAAATATTTAATGTTAGCTACCTAAATCAGAAAATATAAATAGTTTGCATTTCTTTTTTTTTTTTTTTTTTTTTTTTTCAACATTTTTTATTTTATTTTTGGGACAGAGAGAGACAGAGCATGAACGGGGGAGGGGCAGAGAGAGAGGGAGACACAGAATCGGAAACAGGCTCCAGGCTCCGAGCCATCAGCCCAGAGCCTGACGCGGGGCTCGAACTCACGGACCGCGAGATCGTGACCTGGCTGAAGTCGGACGCTTAACCGACTGCGCCACCCAGGCGCCCCAATAGTTTGCATTTCTGATTGCAGATGGTTCTTTGATATCTATGAATAAAAGATTTATATTTTGCATGTGAAATGAGAGGCTTTAGTTTTCTTAGTTTATTTAAATTATTTTCTGACATGTGTGATACATAAATATAATTTCTTAATGTTAAACATCAGAATGGAAGTTATGAAGCATAAAATCAGACATGTTTCATGTCACATATTACCTGTTAAGAAAAGCTGCAATACAACATTTAAGTACAACAGAATAGTGAGCATATTGTCTCTGATACTTGTAAACAGGATGGATCTGTAGTTTCACAGTTTATGTTGACAGTATCTTTGTGGGAAATGTAATTATCAAATGAATTATAACATGTCCTAGTATTAAGATTATTAATAGTAATTTTAATTGCTTTTTTCAAGATAATTGGATATGTTCTCATAAGTATATGGGAAAGGGGGTATTGGGCTAATTGGATATGTTGAACTCAGTTATCTGTAAAATATCTAGAAGTTTAACATATATATGCTATATTTTAGGAACTTCTTCTTTTAATTGAATGATTTGTAAGTAGAATTAAAATAATTTATAGCCCACAAAAATCTCTCTGATTATCCCTTAATATTCCTCATTGAGTCTTAATATGATGAAGAATTTAAATAGTGATAATTTTAAAAATTAAATTTCACTACCAGTTAGAAAATTACTCTAAAATTGGTCAGGTTAAGAAATAATGGAATGGGTGCTTTTAGATAGGTTTTCATATACTATTTCTGGTACCAGTGCACCCATTGGTACATTTCTAAAAACAAATCCAATTTGGAAATGAATATCCACAGCCTTAAAATTGTTCATACACTTTGATCTGAGAATATAACTTCTAAAACTTCTTAAGAAACTTTTCTGTGGTGTGGTCAAAGGTTCATATAAGAACCACAGCTTTATTTATAATAGGAAGCATTTGGAACAACTAGCTAGCATATTAAAAAAATAATAAAGGGACACCTGGGCCTTTAGGTTAAGAGTCCGACTCTTGATTTCAGCTCAGGTCATGATCTCATGATTTGTGAGATTAAAAAATGTTAAAAAAATAATACAAATATGTTCTCAACAAATATTTAATAACATAAGAATATTCTCATTCAGTGAACACAACTGTATAGAAACTATATATATAATATGGTCACACTTTTGTTTAAAGAAAAGGCTTTATTTGTAAAATCATAAATGAAAGTCTGTAAGCAAATACGCAAAAATTATAATGGTGGCTAACTCCAAGGGTAGGAGATTATAAGAGACTTTATTTTGGGGGAGCCTAGGTGGCTCAGTTGGATAAGCGTCTGACTTTTCTTCAGGTCATGATCTCATGGTTTGTCAGTTCAAGCTCCATGTCGGGCTCTGTGCTGCCAGCTCAGAGTCTGGATCCTGCTTCAGATTCTGTGTCTCCCTCTCTCTCTGCCCCTCTCCTGCTCTCACTCTGTCTCTCTTTCTCAAAAATAAATAAACATAAAAAAAGATTTTTAAGTAAATGAAAAATAAGAGGATTTTTTTGTACTTTTCTTTCTAATATCAGTATGGACATTTTGATAATAAGTCCAATTATCATCATTCAAGTTGTTTTTAATAGGGCAAGTTAATGAAAATTCTGTTTATGTTCATTCATGAAAATTCAACTAGTGGAGAAACAATGTTGTTTTGTTCAACATTGAATTCATTGTCGATTATTTTTTTAATTTTTAAATTTTATTTAAATCCAAGTTAGTTAACATAGTGTAATAATGAATTCAGGAGTACCATTTAGTGATTCATCACTTACATAGAACACCCAGTGCTCATCCCAACATGTGCCTCCTTAATGCCCATCACCCATTTAGCCCATACCCATACCCCAAACCCCTCCAGCAACCCTCAGTTTGTTCTCTGTATTTAAGAGTCTCTCATGGTTTGCTTCCCTCTCTGTTTTTATCTTATTTTTCCTTCCCTTCCCCTATGTTCATCTGTTGAGTTTCTCAAATTCCACATATAAGTGAAATCATATGATACTTGTCTTTCTTTGACTTTTTTCACTTAACATTAATACCATCTAGTTCCATCCATGTTGTTGCAAATGGCAAAATTTCATTCTTTTTGATTGCTGAATAATATTCCATTGTATATGTATATACTGCATCTTGTTTATCCATTTGTTATCTGTTTTTTTTTAATGTTTATTTATTTATTTTGAGAGACAGTGAGTGAGTGGGGAGGGCAGGAAGAGAGGGAGATAATCCCAAGCAGGCTCCATGCTGCCAGCACAGAGCCTGACGTGGGGCTCAAACTCATGAACCATGAGATCATTACCTGAGCAGAAATCAAGAATCAGAAGCTTAACCTACTGAGCCACCCCATGCCCTGCCCCCCCCCCCCCCCCGCCCATTTGTTGGGTATTTTAAAGTCTGGGAAGAGTTGGTACTTAAATATTTGATGGATTGAATGGAGTAATGATGGGATCAGGAATTAACAAAGTGGTTTTAGGGAAAACACATTTGGAAGACCACAAAGATAGATGCCTTCTTTATGTTTAAGTAAACTTGTTTATCATAATAATGGGTGACAGGATAATGAAATGATAAGAATGTGCAAGAACTGCTCTGCTAACCATTGTTCTGGTAGCATAGAATAAGGCAAAAAGTTGGATGGCTGGGTTTATCCTAGTATGTTTAGTTTATATAGTTATATGATTATTGCTGTTAGAACAAAACATTATAACAGGAAAAATAACTTATTTGAGAGTCTGGAGCTCAAGTCCTTAACCTTCCCAATTTTGTTTTTCCAATTGAACTATTATTTTTATAACACAAATTTTGATAACATAGGTTTCCACTGGAATACAACTATTAAATTCAAAAATTAGAAAAATAGACTGTTCTACAGTAAGCTGTATTACTGTTGCTGAAAAATTCATTAAAAATAATTAGCAGTCTAGGTGATTAATATACATTTTATATGTGTATACAACACAAAAGTAAAATTTCATGAAGAAATCAAGTCTTTTCCTTCACTGAATTGAATGGTTGGTCTCTAGACAAACTCTGTGAGAGATGAGCCTTTACAAAATGAAATATCTGAAAGGATAGCCTTCCACATGTCTCGTAATAAGATCATTATCTTGGACAATATTTTAATATACCTGAGGGTGGAACCACGGGGTATAATAGCTTTTACTGTGGTGTGGAGACAATTCTTCAACACTGGGGGGAAGTTAATGGCAATTAAATCAGTGAGGGAAATCAGGTGACAAGAAATATGGTATTCCATTGCTGGAATGCTACAGTAGTCCTCAATGAACAGATACACATTCTGACTAGATGAAATATGGCCAAGAGTTATACCTAATTTCCAAATGTGCATTGCTTGAGACTGGTCTTTGGAGGTTAACTCTGACTTTTATCCCGTTAAATATGTACAAGCTATCTGTGCTGGAAACTATAGAACAATGACCTGAAGCCTTTTTTAAAATTAAAGCTTTTTAAGATTCACAGCAGTATTGAAGGAAAAGTACAAGATTTCCCATAAAAACCCCTACCTTCACACACACAATCACTCCCATTATCAATATGCCCCACCAGAATAGTATATTTGTTACAACTGATAAACCTACATTGACATCATAATCACCTGGAGTCCATAGTTTCCATATTGCTCACTCCTGGTGTTGTGCATTCTATGGGTTTGTACAAATGTATCCATCATTATGGTATTATATATGGTATTTTCACTACTGTAATAATCATCTGTGCTCTCTCTGTTCATTCCTACCTCCCCAAACTCCTAACAACCACTGATATTTTTAATGTCTCCACAGTTTTGCCTTTTCCAGAATGTCATGTAGTTAGAATCATACAGTACATAGCCTTTTCAGATTGATTTCTTTCACTTAATACTATGCATTCAAGGTCCCTCCATGTCTTTTCATGCTGTAATAGTTCATTTCTTTTTAGTACTGAATAACATTTCATGGTTTGTTTATTTACCCATTGAATTCAGAACATCTTGGTTGCTTTCAAGTTTTAGCAATTATGAGTAAAGCTGCTATAAACATTCATGTGCAAATTTTTGTGTAGACATACATTTTCAAATCCTTTGATAAATGCCAAGAAGCATGATTGCTGAATCATGTGATAAAAGTATCATGTGATAAAAGTAAGAAACCACCAAACCATCTTCCAAAGTGACTGTACTGTTTTGCATTCTCACCAGCAATGCCAATTGTCAGCATTTGGCATTGTCACTGTTGTGGATTTTGGTCATTCTAATAGATGTGTTAGAGTTACCTATGTTAGTGTAGTTTGCATGCCCCCGATGACATATGATGTGGAGCATCTTTTCATATGCTTATTTTCCATTTGTACATCTTATTTGATCTGGTGTCAAAGTCTTTGCCCCCCCCCCCCCCCCCCGCCGCTTTCTTAAAGTTTATTTATTCATTTTGAGAGAGACAGAGAGCAAACAGGAGAGGGGTATAGAGAGAGAGACAGAGACAGAGAGAGAATCCAAAGCAAGTTCCACACTGTCAGTGCAGAGCCTGATGCAGGGCTTGAATTCATGAAATATGAGATCATGATCTGAGCCAAAGCTTAATTGACTGAGCCACCCAGGTGCCCAAATCTTTTGCCCCTTTTTAATCAGGTTGTTTGCTTTCTTATTGCTGAGTTTTAAGAGTTCTTTGTATATTTTGGGTAACAGTCCTTTATCAGATGTACCTTTTGCAAATATTTTCTCCTAGTTTGTGGTTTGTCTTCTCATTCTCTTGATACTGTCTTTCACATAGCAGAAGCTATTAATTATTTTAAGATTATATTTTTAAGTAATATCTACACCCAATATGAGGCTCAAACTCACAACCCCAAGATCAGGAGTCACATTCTCTACTGACTGAGCCAGCTGGGCACCCTAGAAGTTTTTAATTTTAATACAGCAGTCTAGCCTATGATTTCTTTCATGGAGCATCCCTTTGGTGTTATAGCTGAAAAGTCACTGACATACCTGAGTCGTGTATGTTTTCTCCTACTTCAATTTCTAGGAGTTTTATGGGTTTGTGTTGTACATTTAGTTCTTTGATTAATTTTGAGCTAATTTTTGTGAAGGATATGAAGTCTGTGTTTAGATGCATTTTTTTTTTTTTTTTGCATGTGCAAACCTAGTTGCTATGGCACTATTTGTTGAAAAGATTATCTTTATGCCATTGTATTGACTTTGCTCCTTTGTAAAACTTAAGTTGGCTATATTTATGTGGGTTTGTTTCTGGGCTTTTTTAGTTTTTCTCATATAGATCTTATACATATTTTATTAGATTTATACTTCAATATTTCATTTTTGAGCGCTAATGTTAGTGGTAATGTTTTTTTAAATACAAGTAGAATTAATACACAGATTAGTTTCAGGTGTACATTATAATGATTTAACAATTGCATATATTTCTCAGTGCTCATCAAGTTAAGTGTACTCTTAACCCCCTTTATTTCACCATACCCTCACCTACCTCACTCTGGCAACCACCAGAGTTTGTTCTCTATATTTCAGTCTGTTTTTTTGTTTGTATATTTTCTTCTTTGTTCATTTGTTTGGTTTGGTGTTGTGTGGTTTTTTGAAGTAATCTCTAGGCCCAGCATGGAGCTTGAACTCAAGATCCTGAGATCGAGAGTTGAATGCTCTACTGACTGAGCCAGCAAGGCTTCCTGCTTTGTTTCTTAAATTCCATAAATGAGTGGAATCATAAATATTCTTCATTCTCTGATTTATTTCACTTGGCATTATATCCTCTAGGTTCATCCATGTTATTGCAAATGGCACGATTTCACTCATTTTTATGGCTGAGTAATATTCCACATATATATATATATATTTTTTTTTATATAAATATAATTTATATATATACACACACATATATATATACACACACACACATACCACTTCTTTATCCATTCATCTGTGGATGGATACTTGGGTTACTTCCATATATTGTCTATTATAAATAATGTTGTCATAAACATAGGGCTCCATTTATTTTTCAGATTAGTGTTTTCATTTTCTTTGGGTAAATACCCAGTAGTAGAATTACTAGATCTAATTCTATTTTTAAATTTTTTAATATAATTTATTTTCAAATTGGCTTACATACAACACCCAGTGCTCATCCCAACAAGTGCCCTCCTCAATGCCCATCACCCATTTTCCCTCCCCCAATCCCCCTGTCCACCCTCAGTTTGTTCTCTGTATTAAGAGTCTCTTGGGGTTTGCCTCTGTCCCTCTCTGTTTGTAACTATTTTTTCCCCTTCCCTTGCCCCATGGACTCCTGGTTCAGTTTCTTAAGATCCACATGTAAGTGAAAACATATGACATCTGTCCTTCTCTGACTGACATATTTCACTCAGCATAATACCTTCCTGTTCCATCCACATTGCTGCAAATGGCATGATTTCATTCTTTCTTATTGCCAGGTAGTATTCCACTGTATATATATACCACATCTTCTTTATCCATTCATCAGTTGATGGACATTTAGGCTCTTTCCATAATTTGGCTATTGTTGAAAGTACTGCTATAAACATTGGGGTACCAATGCCCCCTATGCATCAGCACTCCTGTATCCCTTGGGTAAATTCCTAGTAGTGCTATTGCTAGGTCGTAGGGTAGTTCTATTTTTAATTTTTTGAGTAATCTCTGTACTGTTTTCCATGGTGCCTGTATCAGTAGATTCCCACCAACAGTGCCCAAAGGTTCATTTTCGTTTATATCTTCACCAATACTTGTTATTTCTTGTGTCTTTTTTTTTTTATTTTAGCCATTCTGGTAAATGGCAATATGTTTTAAATTTCAAATTCTACTAGTTTGAAATTGACTTTTGTATTTTAACTTTGTATCCTGCAATCTTGCTATAATTGCATCTGAAGCCTTTTAAGATGAGGGCAATTGCATACTTCTTGTCTTCTTGTATCTTTT
Source organism: Neofelis nebulosa (assembly GCF_028018385.1). Taxonomy (NCBI): domain Eukaryota; kingdom Metazoa; phylum Chordata; class Mammalia; order Carnivora; family Felidae; genus Neofelis; species Neofelis nebulosa. The sequence continues at coordinate 85,691,243 of NC_080791.1, read as the reverse complement.
TTCCACATGCATATTTTCTTTTGTTCCTTGTATCTCAAACCCACTAGAAGGTCCCATATAATGTGAGTTTGAATATTTAACTCTGCTATACAAGATATGAAAGTAAATAGGATGATAACATTCATAAGAAATGTTGAGCACAGAGAGTAAATTTAAGCTAATAGATTATGAGATATAGGTGAAATTCATAGGCTGTATATAAATATGCGTAAGTTGTGTGAGAAAAAAAAGGCAGAATTCAGTAGATGTACTAAATATACGTAGTAACCAAGTTACTATAAATAGAGGAAATGGAATATATGATGGAAAAGACAAGTTTTATTTATGGAATAGAAAGGCAGAAAGACTAAGTCATGATCTTGCCACTTCAGGGCTAACAGCGATGTCATCTGTAAGTTGGCTACCTATACATAACATCCAGTAGGGTCCTATTTTGGCCCACAGTGCTATGCCCAAGAAATGAAAATAAAACCTATATATCTTCACTAAGTTAACTGGCAAGCTACAGCTTTGGCCAAGTTTACCTTACTTTGGCTAAGTTAACTGGCAAGCTACAGCTTTGGCCAAGCAGCTTTGGCTGCTCCTCTGTTTTCTCCCATTAGCAAGTATGTGCCATTTAATCCCTGTACCTTCTGTCTGGGCCACTGGCTCAAATCTCAACTCTGGTCCTCATAGTATACCATCATGGGGAAGATGTCGTCAATGGGCAGAAATATCAGAGCATGTGAATATCACATAACCCAGGATTCAGATAGTGTGATTCTGCCACTCACCCCCTATCCTAAGCATGTTAACTTTATTGCTTGCTTTCCTCTTTATTAGCATTGTGTGTTTTAAATTTGTGTGTGTATGTGAACAGAGTATTTTAATTTGGTCTGTGAGCCTTCTGGGTTAGCTTGCTCTGTAATGTACTCCGTGGCTACCTTTACATGAAGTAATTTTCCACTTGACGGTACTCTTCACTTTGAACTTCTGTAATCCTTCATCACAATCTGGGATTTTGAGCTAATCCTTTGAATCATCACATCTAGGTTCATGGAATGAACCTAGAATAAGCTGTGAAAGGAGTGCAAATTTATGGTGATTCTGTGGCAATCTTTAGCACCTGGTCCACAAGGACAGCACTGTGAGAACTTCTCACCTCTGGAATGAGCCCTTCCTAGGCAAACCCAGGAAAACTGAGCCAATACCAGTTTATGTGAAGAGAGGAGTAGAAGGCTATTAATTCTGGCCCACCTACATTCTCTCCTTACCCAAAGTTGAGGAGGTCAGAGGTACTTACTGACTAGAACAGCGGCCTTCAAATAGTTTTGCTCATGTACCTCCTAATAGAATTTGAGAAACATATAGTCTCTTGCACAATTTTTAAGTTGACATTTAAAATCTCTCATTATAAGCTTAAATAGTTGGAAAAGAAGTAGTTTCAGGTATACTATGAATGTTGACATTTTAAAGTAAAACAGTTAAGGGGTGCCTGGGTGGCTCAGTCAGTTAAGTGTCTGACTTTGGCTCAGGTCATGATCTCGCCTCGCTGTTCATGAGTTCCAGCCCCGCATCGGGCTCTGTCCTAACAGCCTAGAGCCTGGAGCCTGCTTCATATTCTGTGTCTCCCATTCTCTGGCCCTCCCCTATTCTCTTTCTCTTTCTCTCAAAAATAAATAAAAACACTTAAAAAATTTGAAGTAAAACAGTTACATAAGTCTTTTAAACATATCTAATAAAATATAAATTCCATATGAATTTTAAAAAACATTTTGTTATGAACATTTTCAAACACACAGTAAAAAATAGTAAAACAAACCCTCATGTATTCTTTACCCAAGTTAAATAACCATCAATTTTCTTCTATTTTTATGTATACTCTTTGCTACTTTTAGGAGTGTTTTAAAGCAAATCATAGTTTACTTAAAAATACTTTGGTTTGGTTTATCTAACAGATAATATTTTAATACCATTTATTCATACCCAATAAAATAATTTCCTTAGTTTCATTAACTCCCAATTTGTGTTCAAATGTCAACAATTGCGTCAAAAATGTATGTCTTATTAAAGTTGGTTTGTTTGAATCAGGATCTAAACAAGGTTTATGCATTGCGTTTGGTTGATATAATTTCTTTTATTATAAAATCATTTTTTTAATGTTTATTTATATAAGAGAGAGAAAGAGTGCATGAGCAGGGGAGGGGCAGACAGAGACAGAGACAGAATCAAAGGCAGGTTCCAGACTCTGTGTCAGCACAGAGCCCGACGTGGGACTCACACTCATGAGCCATGAGATCATGACCTGAGCTGAAGTCAGGCGCTTAACCAACTGAGCCACCTGGATGCCCCTGGTTGATATAATTCTTAAGTCTCTTTTCACTTGTAGCATTTCTCCATCTTTATTTTCTATGTTATATAGACATATATGTCATATAGACATACAGACATCTCTACCTCCCATATTTCTTACAAATTAGAAGTTAGATCTAGAGTCTTGATTATATTCAATAGTTTGTGGCAAGAATGTTTCACAGGTATTCCCATGTTTATAATCCCTGTGGAATCACATATGGAGAAATCATATATTATTTCAGTGTTATGTTAAAATGGATCAATGGTATATATGATATCAGTCAGATTCATCTATTATAAATTTTCCATCACTCTTACATCTAATGATGACAAACATTCCCTGGATCCATCATTTCATTAGGGTTTGTACTGTGGTGATTTGCTGCTTCTTTTATTCCATCTCTATGTATTAACTATGATTCTCCTTTGAATAAGAATCTTCTCTCACCATCTGTTTGGTTATCCTGAATTATAGCCCATTCAGGAAAGCAGGAAAGGTACATTTGTCATTTTTCAGAGCAATAACTTGGTGCCCTAGCGATCAACAAAAGGCGAATGATGACATAATGAAGTTTTAAAATTTTATTTTAATATTTTTAGATGCTCATTGGTTTCTATATGTTCGATGTTCTGATCTTTTACATTTTTTTAATGTTCAGAGTGCCCCTCTTCTGCCAGTGGAATTCCCTTCAAGTTTGTTCCTGTGTCCTTTTGACATGCCCCACTTGTCTTTGATAGCTTCTTTGTTTTTAGACATGATAAAATGTGGTAGTTCCTGGTACATTTCTGGCCACAGATCTGAATACTTATAGGGATTCAAAAACATTAAAACATTAAAAATATTAACCATCTGTTCCTCAGTGGTTGAAAATTGTATGTACTTTCTTTTCTCCTCAAACTTATGTTTCTATTCCATTTCTTCTACAGAATTTTATCTTTCGTGCTTGAAGTCCTTTATAGGCTTTCTTTAGGAAAGCCTATATATGGAAGGCAAGGTTCTAGACATTGATTTGCTAATAACTATGTACACTTGCATGCCCCTTGGAAAGTCTCCCTGTGCTGTTTTGTTATTGGTAGTTAGTGTCCCAACTTGAAGACAGTCATGCCTCTTCTCTTCACTGGCTGACACATTGTACCTTCTATGTGCAAGTACATCAACTTTATATAGTGGCTACTATTCTTAACCCTTTCCTATAGATGAAGAAACTGATGTACAAAGACGTCTAAAGTGTCACAAATAGCAAGTGGACAGTGGGGATGTAAACCCAGATACCCTGCTCCAGAATCCAGGCCTATAACCACTATGTATTGAATGCCTTTTAGTTAGTTAGTTAGTTAGTTAGTTAGTTAGTTAGTTAGTTAAGAGAGAGAGAGAGAGAGAGAGAGAGAGAGACATGCAAGTGAGTGGGGGAAGTGCAGAGAGAAAAGGAGAGAGCAAATCCCAAGCAGGCCCTGTGCCTTTAGCGTGCAGAGACTGACAGCAGTTTCTATCTCACAGACCCAACTGGGACATCATGACCTGAGCTGAAATCTAGAGTTAGATGCTTAACCAACTGAGCCCCATCCAGGTACCCCTTGAATGCCTCTTTATAGAAAGGTGCAGGGGAGCCTGGGTGGCTCAGTTGGTTAAATGTCTGGCTTTGGTTCAGGTCATTATCTCCTGGTTTGTGAGTTTGAGCCCACATCAGGCTCTCTGCTGTCAGCAGCGAGAGAGCTACTTCAGATCCTCTGTCTCCCTGTCTCTCTGCCCCTCCCCCACTCATGTACATGCTCTCTCGCTCTCAAAAATATTAAAATAAAAAAATAAATAAAAATAAAAAAGGGTGGAAAAGCAGATCTAGAGATGGGCATGAGTGGAAAGCTTATTATATTCATGTAAAATGGTTAAGAGATGGAAATTAAAAAAAATGGTTTTTCAGTGTGTGAGTAAATAAACTATGCATGTGTTAATAAAACAAGGCAGTGCTGTTACCTTTACTCTGCTAAAATACCATAGTGGTGTCAGTCAAATTAAAATTAACACATTTTTATTTCTTTAATTTCCAGATAACAGTTTTCATTTAATTAACGTACATGAATGTTATCTGCAAGCCTATTGTATTCTGCATATTGTACTTAACCTGTTAATACATTCTACTTCTAGTGAGGATAACACTTTTTATAGTAACATTACAGAAGAACTATTGCATTTAATAATTGTAATGATTTTACACTTACACAACTCATTTCAGCTAAAGGTATCCTGAAACTATTTTACATGGAAAAAAAGAAAACCTATACCTACCACTAAAATGATAAGTTACTGCTATATTTCAAGAGATATTTTTGAATGTTTGGTGCAAATTTTCTTAGTTTTTAATGATTAGACTATATATAATAAACACACCATGACAAAGTATTTCATTCTACAAGGTGATTTACTCTTTAATCATAAAGTTTTGCCTTGCTATACACAGCTGGAGTTTTTAACTTTTAAGCATTCCCCAATTAGGAAGACCTAACCTATGAAGGAATTGAACAGTCAATGGTTGTTGGTTGTTATTCATTCTCTCTCTCTCTCTCTCTCTCTCTCTCTCTCTCTCTCTCTCAAAATAAATAAACGTACATTGAAAAAATAGAATAGCAGTGAAAGGTAAAAGTAGTATTTTTTGTTACCTTACAAGTAATATCCTTCCTGTTACTAGTGCTATGTCATGTTACCTAGGGACTCCTCATTATGATAGTAGGATACATCAGAGAGGAGACTGTGTGGCTATTTTTATAAGCAGTATGAGTGGGTGGTTACACCCTGGAAAGGGCCCTACAACATTCTTTGACATTATTTTTTATGGGAATATTCACATTTTTTTATTCTTAAGAAATTTGAGGTGATTTGTGTGCATTACTCAAGATTTCTAGGTTGTTGGGGGTGGCTGGGTGGCGCAGTCAGTTAAGGGTTTAACTCTTGATCTTGGCTCAGGTCAGGATTTCACAGTTTGTGAGTTCGAGCCCCACATCAGGCTCTGCATTGATGGCATGGAGCCTGCTTGGGATCCTGTCTCTCCTTCTCTCTGCCCTTTACCCACTTGTTCTCTCTCTTGCTCTCTCTCGCTCTCTCCAAATAAATAAATAAACTAAAAAAAAAAAAAAGATTCTAGGTTGCAAATAAGAGAATCCCAACTCAAACTATTTTAGCCAAATAAAAAAAAGAGAGAGAGAGAGAAATCTGTTGGCTTGGCTCACATACCCAGGAAAATGAAGAGATAGGGTTGTTTTTTAATACCAGGTTTCAGGGATTCAAATGTCATCAGAAATCTCTCTCACTTTTTAATCTCTCTCCATCTCTCACTTTTGTTTTTATCTGTTTTGGCTTCATTCTCAGTCATGGAGGTTTAACATTGTTCTGAAAGGTAGCAATCCCAGAGAACAGAGCATGACTTTTTCTTTACGGGGATTCTGATTTAGCCATCACTGTTTCTGGGAAAGGCACTTAGATTGGCTGGTCACAGGCATACTCACTTCCCTACTGGAAAGTAAGGCCACATAATTTAGAATTCTCCATTAGAATCAGGACAAAGGTAGAATTCAAAATGGAAAGGATGGAGGACAGGCAAAAAAAAAAAAAAAAAAGCATTGTGGTACACTTTTCAATAACATATTCCTCATGTTAAGTTTGTTATAATGAGCAATTTTCTAGCAAACAGCAAAAATGAAAATGCTTTAAAAAAATGAAAATGCTTTGCAATAAATTACCATTTTTTTCTTTCTTGAATAGGATTATGCCATTCTTTTTTTTTTTTAAGATTTTATTTTAAAGTAATCTCTATACCTAATATGGGGCTCAAATTCATGCCTCTGAGATCAAGAAGGGCATGCTCTACCCACTGAGTCAGCCAGGGACCTAGGATTATACTATTCAAAGACTCAGATTCATACTTTTGTTTTCCTTTAGACTTCATCTCTGTTCTTTTATCATGATATCTCACATTTAGCAATTGCTGCATAGCCTAGAACATGGTGAGAGAGAACTTGTGATGAATGCCTAGCCCCAATTTATGACCCTAGAGGATTTTACCGTTTTAATTAAATAACATTCTTCCTCATTTTTAGCTGAAAATGGCAAAAAGAGACACAGATGATCATGGAGCATCCGTTTCTCAGTCTTCTTTATCCCCCTTGACTAAAGCCATGAAGGCATCACAGCAGAGCAGCACCAAAGGCACCTTCAGTGGAGATACCGTTCACCCAATTTACAAATGTATTTCAAAAGATTTACCAAGGTAAGAATATTATTTCAGCAGCTTACACTGAATTCTGAAGGAGATAAAGTGCCTACAAAAAGTTGTCTAATTAAATGTTCCTGGAGCTGATGTCAGTAATAACTTGGAGATATGATGGGTTATGAAGGTTGTTGCCTCAATTACAGCCCTTCAATTTCTTCTACTTTATGGGAAGAAAAAAGGCAGATGATGTAATAAACATAAATTATACCTGGAGTCTGACTTGGACAGTAGTATAATGATAATAATAATGGCAGGACAGATAATATTGGCTATATGCCAGTCACCATGCTAACCTCTTAACCTGCATTATATCTATTTAGTTCTCTAAACAGCTGTGGGAGGAATATAAGGCAGGTAGTATTTAAACATTTCCATTTTACCTATGAAGAAACAATTACCTAGAGAGGTTAATTAACTTGACCAAGATCACAGAGCTGGTAAGTACAGAATGTATGATTTGAACCCATATGGATCTAACTCCACAGCAAGAACTCTTCTCTAGTATATTCTACCACACTTCTCAGAAATACAAAGCAGAGGAGGCAGATGTATTTTTCCTGTGTTTTTGTCTATTGGAAAATGAAAGAATAAAAAAGTTTCTGTTAGGTTTTGTTAAACTATTGGCTGGCTAAATGTGATGTCATAGTCTTTATGTTAAAAAGAAAATGTAACTATAAAATCGTTGAAGAGAATATTCATAAACTAAGGATAATGTTAATGTCTTATAAAAATGCCCAGTTACATTTATATCTTAACACAGTTTCATTATTTTTTTACGTATCAGTAAATTTAGACGAAAGTGAAATCTAGACTTTTAGTGGGGTGCCTGGGTGGCTCCGTCGGTTAAACATCCTACTTTGGCTCAGGTCATGGTCTCCCGGTTCGTGAGTTCGGTTCATGAGTTTGAGCCCCACATGAGGCTCTGTGCTGACAGCCCAGAGCCGGAGCCTGCTTTGGATTTTGTGTCTCCCTCTCTCTCTGCTCCTCCCCCACTCATGCTCTGTCTCTCTCAGAAATAAACTTTAGACTTTTAGCTAATTTTTGTTTTGCTTTATTCCTCTGAACTCTGAGTGCATCAGCAGTGTCTGAGATTATTTACACAGTGTACTAGCTATATGGCTAGATAATTTTTTAGAACACCATTACTCAATATAGTTATACTGTAGAGACATAAGTTACTCGTGAAAGTGTTTTCCTCAATAAGACAATGGAAAACAATTTCCAAATAGGATTTTTAAGTATTCCTTTATACAAATGCCATTGCTAATAAATGTGTTTACACATTTTTATTGCTTTAGAATTTATTTTTACCAATTTCCTTTTCAAAATCATACTACATTCACTTTTTATTCCAACTATCTTTTGTGCTTTTTTAGATTCTTTATTTTTTTCTGCTAGAGCTAACTGTAATTTCATTTATACAGTTTCTTCCTGCTTTTTTCTCATTTTCTTTCTTTGATTCTGACTCGTTTTAACTCTGGCTTTTTTTGTCCTTTTTTAATGTCAGTCTTTCTTTTCATGTGACACCTTCCTACTGCCTGTTTTTTAGTAGTTTATTTCAATGTGGTACTCATATTTCTTTGTCTGAATCCTAATTTCTTTTCTGTCACTATTACATTTTACCATCAACTTTGATTATGATGTACCTAGAAAATAAAGTAAATCTCCTGGTAATCGAATGGAAGTCAAAGACAATGCCCAGAGATCTTTTACTTTCATGCAAAAGAAAATGATGAGTTTCAACCTGAAAGGGGTCAAGTTCATAAAGGCTAATGGTAATCTAAGATCTGTTGGCATTAATATGATTATCAGAGAGAGGCAATTTTCTCTACGAATAAAGACATTTTCCCCCTGATTGAGGTTAAAACTTTTCTTGTCTCATTCTTGTTTTCCTTGCCACCTTTCTTCCACAATCTTTGTGATCATTTTATGAGAAATAATTATTAAAATATAGTCAATTTGTTGTTCTTTTACTTATATCACAAGAGATTATGTTTCTCTCCACTAAACACACTGTACATTTTACAAAATATGCCCACATGTATTAAATCCATTCATTGCAGCCATAGTGACCAGTCACTTTAGTCTCATGTTATTACCTGATGCTATTAATTTATTCTATATTGTATTTACATTATTCACTCTTCACTCTTTCTTGTGTTCTTTCAGTGTTTTTTTTCTTTGTCCTTCTTCTATATTTGTAGCAGAGTGAAAACTGCTATACCAGGATCCTTCCCTTGACAAGAAAACTAATCACCATCAGTGTAAATGAGTTCAACAAAATTGTGCCAAAGAAGGTCTGATCCTCCCATTTTATGACTTACCAGTACAAGGTCAGATGACTGGAAATATCTAGCATCACTATGAAAAGCAGCACAATAGGAAACTTTTCCTACCTAGCTTTGGTGTGATGTATTTCCAGGTACGCTGGCACAGAGCACCAGCCTTTGAGACATGGATGGCAAAATTAATTATTTATTGGTAACTGGTATCTATGGACAGTTCCGTCATATTTATAGAAAGATATTTCTAAGTGCTGAGTAGATTTCCAAATTAAAATTTCATTTTAAAATTAAGAGAATGTTGTAAACAGTATTTCTTTCTATCCCACATATAAAATATTTTATTTTTAGCTGATGATCATCTAGGATGTAATTTCATGATTTTTATAATAGAAAGTTATAGTATCTTTTAATCTTGCTTGCAGCTGAGTGTGTTGCCAACTCTTTTAATTCCCTGCCGGAGAAATTTTTTTAGTACATTAAATGAGGACTTATATCAGTTTTAAAAGTGAATTACCAACGGTTTTTTGTTATATGTTATCTGGGTTACTTTTCACAGACAAATCGTGCTTTCAAGGAGACTGGCAACACATACACTATTCATTCACTTTTTAATGTCTAATTTTAGTTATCTTGGATTTTTCTTTACTTTTTTTTTTTTTAAAGGTAATCTTTGTGCCCAATGTGGGGCTTGAACTCATGACTCTGTGATTAAGAGTTGGATGCTCCACTGACTGAGCCAGCCAGGCACCCTGGGTCTTGGATATTTTTAATTGGAATGAGTATTAGATGCCTTTATAAATAGAAACATTTGATCACATTGCCTTTTCTAGGGACAGTTTAAGTTTAGCAATTTCATCATTCCAAAGATGGGCTGTCAGTTCCCAGCACAGGATGGGTAGCAGAAGGGAGAGAGGGGAGACAGCAAAAGTTAATGAAGCAAGGCAACACCTTAAGTACCTCCATTGCCCAACAAATCACACTTTGTGCAGTTCATATTTTTTTTCAAAATCAAAATCTCTACAGATCTAAAGATTAATGTATGATTTCCTTTTAAAATGTTAAAAGACTATATTGTTTCCTTTTGAAAATTTAGATTTCCTCTGGAAAAATTTCTGTATAATATCTGTAACCTCCCCAGTTTTAAAGATGTACCTTGCTCTTATTCCTTTGTACATTTGTATAAACACAAATATACTTTTCTTCCTTTGGGTGAGATGATCCTATATTCAGATGGTTCCTTTACCAATTTTAGAAATTGCTCCTCTTGTTTAGAATTTCCTTCTATAAAATTAAACAAGTTCAATTTAACAGACATTGAATAGCTCCTATAGCGTATATATGTGATTTGAATACTATGCATTGGTTATTATTCAATCATCAAGTTGCAAGTACAAATTTGATATAGTATGTATTGTAAAATAACTGGAAATTGCTTTGCAACTGGGATACCCTTACCTAAATTTCTAGGCCAAACTAGAAATATATTTTCTTCTGGTGTTGGAGATAAAATTTGAGGGGAATTGTTGAGTTTTATTATAATCACTTGTATTATTTACTTTCTATGATGTTTAACTTACATTTTATCTAGCTATTGTAGAAAGTTATTTATATCTTTGGGTTATTCATTTCATCAAGTTGGAGAAAGGTTAGGATGAAGTTTAATGAAATTTTTGTACTTTATGTACTGCAGAGATTTTATACAAGGTTACATTCATCAAACATATATAAGGTTATTTCTTTTATTAGTTGCATTCCAGTATTTTAAGTTGATGATTTATTATTGAATGTACTTGGGGTCATTTTCCCTCATGTTTCATTTTCCTATTTGTATTTATTCCAATTAGAGAGTTTAATTACTATTAAAATGGTAATAGGATAAAGATAAGTTTTACAAATGACAATATTAAAAAAAAACATAACTCTTCAGGAAGGTTTAAATGCCATACAAATATAAAGCAAGAAATATATGCTTGTCAAATATACAGTATAAATAAATAATTTAGATGAAAATGGTTGACTACATTTAACAAAGAGACTACTAAATAATGAGGGGCTAAAGAGTGGTTGTTATACTTGATGTACTTCATTGAATATTGTAAGTAATTGCTATCCATAAAAATTCTATGGCTTCTGTATAGGAAAAAGAGACATTTTGACAGCCAACACTGGTATGAAGCAACAGCAAGTACAAATCCTTGGCATCTGTCATTATTCTGCTGTTGAATTCACATCTAAACTATGTGATTACTTAGACCTGTATGTTTGTTATTGAGCCATGATCTGTCAAAGTAGCCACACTTCCTAGTTATGAATAGAATTATTAGCCACCTGCAAATTTCTGCCATGGAAATCTAAATTCACCAGGGATGCTTTGTGTTTGAAAGAGCAGGGAAATAAAAACTCTGTGTCATTTTTATGCCTATGCTGAAGTTTTTGATGAAATGTTTCTACTTAAGTAAAAGTAAAATATTTAGAAAATACAATATGAGTTATACTTTAGTCCATTATAAAATTAGTAAAGATTTTGAATAAAACAAAAAGTAAAGCAACTATGATTAGAAAGCTGATTGTGTAAGTTAGGCTACTATTAGCACAAAGTAACAGAAAACTCAACTGAAAGTGACTTTAAAAATGAGGAACAGTCATTATCTTACATAACAAGAACCTCAGAGGCAGGCAATTCGAGGGTTAAATTCAGTGGTTCAGCAGTGTTTTCAAAGAGCCTTGCTCTTTGTATCTTTTCCTCTGCCATCCTCAGACTATTGGCTAGATCCTTGGGTATGACTCCTCCTACTCACAAGATGGCTTATTACATGTTCACTCAATAATGTCTGAATAAAGGGGTGTCTGGGTAGTTCAGTTGGTTGAGCATCTGACTCTTGATAGAAGCTCAGGTCATGATCCCAGGGTCATGGGATCAAGCCCCTTGTCAGAGTCCACACTGACCGTGGTGTGGGAGCCTGCTTGGAATTCTCTTTCTCTGTACCTCTGCCCCTCTCCTTCTCTTGCTCTATATATGAAATGAAATGAAATGAAATGAAATGAAATGAAATGAAATGAAATGACATGAAATGACATGAAATGACATGAAATATAAAATAAAATGAAATTATAAAATAAAATAAAATAAAAAAATAAATTTTATTTAAAAAATTTCTGACTAAAGAAAATGGATATTTGATTATTTCTTTTTTTAAGATTTTATTTTTTTAAGTAATCTCTACACAAAATGTGGGGCTCATACTCAGAACCCCAAGATCAAGAGTCACATGCTTTACTGGCTGAGCCAGCTAGGTGACCCTATATTTCTTTTTTATTAGGGCAAAATACATTTCTCCAGATGACTTTGCATCATGTCTCAGTGACCAAAATTGGATCATAGTAATGTAGTAATCATAGGCTGATTACTTAGCCTGCAAGGGACAAGGGAAATATAATTACTATCGTTGGTGTTAGACACTGAGGATTCACCCATGGGAACTGATTAGGGGATACTTTCCATGGGCATATAAAGAGGATGAATCCACAACATAACTGAGACTTTTCATCTAAGGAAAAATCAGTGGAATAACTGTTGGATAAATAATCAACATTGCCTGACATAACTCTTGGCTTTGGCTTTCTTACATTTTATTTCAAAAATTGTGTTTATTTTGTCAGTGGTATTTTAGTGACACATTTTGGCATGATGTCATAATTATCACAGAGTAGTTATTCCTTTATATCAACTACTGGTTAAGTTTCAGTAGAAGTGTCAAAGATGTAAAGCAAAGATCTTACCTTGGCAGAATGGGATATGAAATCATGTGAAATCACATAACAAATCACAAAGCAAACATATCAATATGCAAACTAGTACATCAGTTTATACAGGATGTAGGGGAATGATTTAGAATAAGGAAGGCCTTAAGGAAGATGATAGTCACTATGAATTCATAGTCACTATGAATTCTACAGCTATAAGAACTAAATTCTGGCAAAACCCGAATGACCTTGGAAAAAGACCATGAGCATCAGATGAAACTGTAACACCAGATGACACCTTGATTTCAGTTTTATGAGATCCAAAGAAGAGGGTCCTGGGAAGCTTTACCCAGACCCTTGACCCATGGAAACCATGTAATAATAAATAAATATTGCTTTAAGCCACTAAGTTTGTGGTAATTTGTTGCCCAACAATAGGAAACTAATACAGATAGATGGATGATACATAGATAGATAGATAGATAGATAGATAGATAGATAGATAGATATTTTTTAAGAAGGTATATTTCTGGGGGTGCTTGGGTGGATCAATCGGTTAAGCGTCCAACTTCGCTTCATGTGAGGTCATCATCTCACAATTTGTGAATTTGAGCGCCGCATCAGACTCTGTGCTGACAGTTGGGAGCCTGGAACCTGCTTCGAATTCTGTGTCTCATTCTCTCTCTGTCCCTCCCCCCATTTGTGCTCTGTCTCTCTCTGTCTCTCAAAAATAAATAAATGTAAAAAAAAATTTTTTTAAAAGAAGGTATATTTCTGAAGTTGTATAATTGATATTCTTGTACCAACCTAATGTAGTAGAATTTAGGCTTTAGGCTGGAAAAAAATGCTTTCTTACTAGTGGTAAAAGAGTGGTGAATTGGAATATTTGACAGAAATCAAAGTCTAGCATTTTATATGGGCTACATAATTGATAAAGTATAGTGATTCCAGCTATCAAATCTACCAGGGCAAATGTGAATGCACAGGAAGGAAATGCATTCCTATATGCAAGGGTAGCATAGAAATCTTACCAATCTTTCAAACAATTTGAAATCTTTATATATATGAATTGTTTACAGATATAATGAAAGATTTACAGTAAAGACACATCATAAACTTACAGGACAAGATAATAAGACTGACATAGAAATGTTAAAATTTATAAAATTATAAATTAGTCCAGGTTCCAGAATGTGGTAGATAGCTTCAACAGTAATTGAGGACAAATTGAGGTTATTTTTTATGATAAAGAATCCTTTCCTAAAACGACTGGTTTAGGAATCCACATGGATTTAAGCCATGGATTAACCACATGGATTTAAGGTACACATATCCTTGAAAAATGGAATAAGGAAGTATATATAGACCACAAGCCCATGGAGGGAACAATAAATGGGTATGATATGTTCTCAGGTTCTTGCATTATCTGGAAGGTAATTAATTAGTAATTTATATTAATCTTTAATTATAGGATTCATATTATAATATCTAATGTTTCCACTAAAAATAAGGTTAAACAATGCAGGGCATTCAATCTAATAGAAAAAAATAAAATAATAAAAAATATATATTATTTAATCCAAGAGTGAACAAGAAAGGAATTCAACGGAACAGAGAATGCATAGGAAGACTAGAAAACAAATTGTAAGGTTACAGGCTAAATTCTCAATTAAAAGACAGTCTTGGTGACGGAAATAACTGTGGGAAGGTATAGTACAATTCTAAAAGGCCAAAACTGTCTGTGGGGGGACAATAGCTATATGAAGATATATATAAATCTAAAGGTGGAAGAAAGTTCACTTTAATAAATCTGAATGTCATGGGATCTCTAAGAAATTTTTGCCGAGAAGGCAAAAAGATCTTTCAAAGGAAAAGAGGAGAAATAAGAGAAAGAAAGACAAATAAGGAGGCTATAATTATGGTTCCTTAAATACAATCTAGATATTAGAGTTGTATTAGCTAAAGAGCACTACTGGTTCATTGCTGCTAGTGTAGAACTACCTCCTTTGCCCACCTCTCCAATCAAATAATATAGTGTCTCTGCTTATCTTGGCATAGTAGACAAGCCATGCATCTGAGAGTCCATCTTACTCTAAGCCCTCCTGTACCTAGTTTTAGGCCACTGGTGGGTACTTTCCCATCGACAGGCTTGCCAGTGGCTTACGAGATTGCCTACCTTGAGAGTTCTACCCAGCAGGGCGTCCTAAACTGAATAGTGATGCAATTAAAGTTTTGGGGGCATTGAATGTGAGTCATAGAGAGTCTTCAGAAAGTAGTGTGGTACAGAAATAGGGAGATACATAGAGGAAGTTAGCAGAAGCCATGAGGAGTAAGGAGAAGGACAGAGGTAGGTTAGGCAATAATGACGTAAGAGGAAGAAGCAGTTAGATACAGAAGGATAGATGAGGTTGCTGAATAAAAAAAATGTGGCACTCTACTAGAGTTGTGGTATTTGTTGTTGTCTTGTAATTTTTTTTTTTTTAAGTAAGCTGGATGCCCAACATAGGACTTGAATGCATGACCTGGCAGTCAAGAGTCAATGAGCCAGACAGGTGCTCCTGATTTTTAGTATTTTAATTTGAGTATAGCTAATACACAATATTACATTAGTTCAGGTGTCCAACGTACTGATTGTACAAGTTTATACATTTTATTATACTCAAGTGTAGCTAACATCTGTTCCCATACAATGCTATTTCAATATCATTTCTACTACAGTTGTTCTTAAGTCAGTAGTATATTCTAAAGAGCAATGAATGGTCTTCTAATTCTCTTTGTGCCCTGCTGGAGTGGTTTTATTTCCTTTTTTCAGTTTCTGTGTATACCACTAACAAGCTCAGTCACCTGAAACCCAAATGTGTTTGAGCTGAATGATCCTAACACCCTCGTTTCCAGCATTAATTTAACAAGCCATGTGTGTGGGTTTAATTCCCTGTGTAGGACAAGTTAGCTTTGCCAAACAGTTCTGTGATTATCCTCTCACACGCCCAAAGACTAGGCAACACATCAAATGTTATAAGAAAAAAGAGTTTAATAGTGTGTAAGGACTAGTGCAAACCTGTCATCAACATTGATAAAACAAATCAAAGCTGAAGACTACAGATGGTGGCCCAGTAGTGACTTTTTTACATGAAAAGCTACCTTTTCTTATCCTTTTTAATATAAATTACTAGAGAAAGACAGATAATAAATAAATATATGGTAAAATCATATTGCTTAATTTAATTCTTTTAACCATTTACCAGGTAAATCTCATATAATTTATTGTCCTAACCCTACCAGAATCATGTGGAGTTGGCAGGGAGAAGGATGAAAGTTTCCCTAAAGGATGCCAGTGCTGTTACCAGAAGACAGGGGGAAGATATGTCAAGAGACAAAGAAAAGCAAATAGCTTTTACATGATTAGATTGAGGACGGCAAGGTATACTTGATAAAATTTGTTTACATTCTGATAAAATCTGTAAAGACCATATAGTAACTCGAAAAATGGTTATTAAGACAATATTTAAATAAAAAAGGCAAAATACTGAATTAATAATGGTATGACACATGATGCAGGGTCGTAGAGCGAACAGTCAAAGAAATCTTGAGGCATTTTATGGTGCAAAAAGATGTCTTTATTATAGCACTGGGACAGGAGCCATGCACAGAAAGAGCTGTGCTGTGATTGTGAAGAATGACTGATTACATAGGATTTTCTATCTTACAGAGGTGAGGTGACATCAGGGCTCTAGGAAATTAAGTCTATAGGTTCTTGGAGGTCTGGCTGTTACTAAGATTGTGTAAATTTTTCCTGTAAATCAAGGCAGTTATAAACTATAGTAGAGTTTCATGTCCTGCATGACTGCGATCTTTATCAGTTGACCATTTGTTTCTCCCTGCCTTTGTTCTTAGGCAGTCACTAGTGCCTAAAGAATGTTATACATATCCCATCTTAAGGGGAGGGGGTTTGTGGGGTGTCAGCTTGAGTTTTGCCCTCAGCTTGCCTTTACCCTCTCATCAACATAGTTGAAGCTTTGAAATATGGAAAAAATAAAACCTTTCACTTTCTGGTGGCGTGACAATGGATTATTATATAAAATCATTAGTATATTTGTAAAAATATTTGATAGTAAACAAAATGCATTCATTGAAAAAGAAAGACATGAGGCAACTGGCTGGCTCAGTTGATGGAGCACATGACTCTTGAACTCAGGGTTGTAAGTTCAAGCCCCAAGTTGGGTGCAGAGAATATTTTTAAAAAAATAAAATCTTAAAAAAAAAAAGACACCTGTTCTTCATTAAGTAGAGAATTTGTTTTCTTTCTTTTCATGAGTATTTGCTTTCCAAGTGATTATTTATGGGCAGTGGGAACTATTTATGAGATCTGCAGATCTTTCCTCCTGTCTGTTTACTGCTCTTCCCCTAAGTTGAAAAGCATGGTGACCATTTGCAGTTCCATTGCTACTGCTGCAAAAACACTGCCACTGAGACATGACCTCTGCCTCATGCCACCATTCATCATTGCTATCAAAATCCGAATAGCCCAGGTCTGAAGGGAGGTCTCACCTCTGCCAGAGCTAACGTCCAGTGATCAATTCAAAAGGCTGCCAAAGTTTTGAGCCTAGCTAGGTTTTGGAGTGTAGGGAAGACTACTTCTCTCTCTAGAGAAGTCTAGGACAGACTTGGGTAGAAACATGTGATAACAACAAATACAACTGCTTGCATCCCAGTGTTTTAGCTTTATTGATCCACTGTATCAACTCTCATACACACACACACACACACACACACACACACACACACACACACACACCAATTTTCCCCATGCCACATGAAAGTCTTTCATTCTTTCAGAAGAAATGATCAACCATTTTACACATTTGTGAACATAGAGAGGACAGGCCAGAAGAAATAATTGTGATTATAATGACATTGGTGGATAAAAAAATCTGGAGGAGGGGCTGGCTGTGCTAAGCTTTCCACATTAAGCATATGCTAGTTTATATTTGCATGAGTGGGTGGGGTTATAATACATTATGCATAAAAACTACTGAGAAACTAACAAATTAGAAAGAAGCAGATTTGGTTTGTATAAAAATACAAATACATACATGGAATACTGAAATAATATGTGTATGTTTACTATCATCTATGCTTAATCATCATACAGCTCAATATTCTCAATTATGTTAAAACGTGTTTCATTTTATCATACCAGCAAGTTCCCTATATACTCCATCTTTATAACTTGGTATTACACAGCGTCACAGGTCATATGGTCCTTTGTTGAAACATCATAGTTTTTTTTTAAAATATTTATTTGCTTTTGAGAGAGAGAGAGAGAGAGAGAGAGAGAGAGAGAGAGAGACAGAGAGACAGAATCTGAAGCAGGCTCCATGCTCCGAGCTGTCAGCACAGCCTGATGCAGGCCTCGGACCCACGAACTGGGAGATCATGACCTGAGTCAAAGTCTGATGCTTAACCAACTGAGCAACCCAGGTGCCCTTCAAATATCATAGTTTATCTAAATACTACTACTCCAGCTTAACTACCAGGTAGGGTGACCAACTATCCCAACTTGTCTGAGATTCAGGGAGTTCCTGGAGTGTGTGACTTTCAGTGCCAAAGGCAGGGCAGTCCTGAGTAAACCAGGATGAGTTGGTCACCATAAATCTAGTCTGCCATGAGGCCTTCATAGGCTTTATTCTAGCCTATGTAGTGAGTTTGCCTTCAAGAAATTCTTTTGGCATTTATAGTTAATACACACCCATAGTTCTAAGCAGATTGTTTAGCATATATTCTCTCTGAATTAGGGGATAGTTTGCAAGTTTCTTGAAGGTAGGAGACACATCTCTTTAACTTTTAGATTTCCTAATACTGAACAGAGTACGGAGTAGTTTTTAAATGAATCTAAGAATTAAAGCCTGGGTGGCTCAGTGAAGCAACTGACTTCAGCTCAGGTCATGATCTTGTGGCCCATGAGTTTGAGTTCCCCCATCTGGCTTTGTGCTCAGAGCATGGATCCTGCTTGGGATTCTGTGTCTCCCTCTCTCTCTGCCCCTCCCCCTCTCACACTCTATGTTTCTCTCATAAATAAAACACTGAAAAAAATTTTTAATAAAAAAAATTGTACTTAGCTGTTTTAAGCATTATACAATCTTTCTCCTTTAGTTTAATAGAGCAAAACAATTCAATTTAATGGTTATGAATGTGAGTTTATTTTAGAATGGGCTTGGGTTCAGTTTTCTACCCTGTCAGCTTACTCATTATGTGAACTTGGGCAAGTTAAGTGGCCTCTCTGAGCCACAATTTCTTAAATCTGTAAAATGGGGATGAAAATAGTACCCACTTTCCAGGGATATTCTAAGGAGTAAACAAAATAATGACTAAGTGTGTAATATTTTGTCTAGCACATGTCATACAGTCAGTTATATGGTAGTTGTTAATAAGTAATTACAAATCAATTCGCTGTATTCTTCCCTGGATGGTTTCTTTCAGAGAGTTTATGTCATCCCAGGCAAAAGCAGTTATTAAAACAACTGAAGATTATTTGCAGCCTCAGTTTGGCCCCAACAGGCTTTTGCATTCAGCGACAGTATCAGAAGGGTCAGGACTTCAAGATTGCTCCCCACATCAAACAGTATCAGATCATAGCCATGATGAAATATCAGACCCATATAGCTACAAATCAAACAGTAAAAACAATTCTTGTTTTATATCAGTATCCAAGAGAAACAGACCTGTCAGTGATCCAATGGGTCAACTGAGGTAATCAAAGCTATTCTCTGTTCTTTTTAACCCACTGCTGAAGCTTTTTCCTTTGAGCAGAATTTATAATGATTCAATTGACTATTTCAGACATTAAAATGTAACACATCTCTAGGGTTTTGTTTCTGTTTTTGTTTTGTTTATTTTTTCTTTGAAAGCACCTGAGTAGAATGTTGCTAATTACACTTGTGGAAAACATGAGGTACACTTAAATGTGGATAATATGAAACTCTGAAAAAAATACTTGAAGCAGAATCAGACTAGGGCTACAAAATATCTGTTTACCAGATATTTGTTTAAAAATAGAAATGCATACTTTTGATATTTAAGCAGTATTTTCCAGTAAAATCAAGTTGAAATGAACTTATTATAAAACCATTTTGTGTGTATATTTTCACTTCAAGATTATTGTCATAAACTGTTAAACCTAAGAATTTATGGATAGAAAAAAATGTTGGTAAGAGCAAAACTCAAACCAAGAAACTGATACTCCCGTTATTTTCATGTTTGATTAGGTAGGTGTATTATGACTTTAATTTACCTGAAGTTTTTATTTTAAAATGTTTACTTTGCTTCTGTGGCATTAAGAATTACCAGGGTTAGTTAGAGAACTTGAAATCAAAACAACATATTAGTCATTTACCATGTACTTTTGCTGAGGAAATAATGAGGACTGAAACTGATTTTGGATGAAGTCAAAACTTAGAAATTTTCCTTTACTACCCCAAACAATTTGAGATGAAGGTAATTACAATTAACTTTAGAGTAAGAAATTTAGAATAAGAAACTTTGAATTTCAAATCTTTTTTTCAAAAATCAAAGTACTTTGATAAACATGAAAACTTAATGGAAAATCTTACCCGTTTGCTATTTCATGATGGTAGGACCATGTTACTATTTTTTGTTTTCTATCAGAACATAGCATGTATACATACTTTTTTTTAAATGAGTGTTGTGGTGTTTTATAAGTAAATTGATAAAAATCAATTATTTTCAGCTGCCTTACATGAACAGTTTTAGCAAGCCTATTCTATATTAAATTTTTTAAATCTTAGCCTATAAAAAGGTTTTTTTGGTGAATACTTAGAAACAATCTCTAGGGATTATATCTGTAAAACATGCCTAAGATAATATTTATTTAAATGTTATTATTAATTAACATACACCAATTTTGTGGTTTTTTTCCTTCAGAGATGCAGAGTTCTCTTCTTTAAAATTTCAGCCGGCCCAGAATTGGCAGAGATCATGTCAAAGACACAAACTTCATCCCAGAGTGATTACAGTAACAGCTTACAAAAATGGATGTAGAACAGTCTTTGCCAAAGTTACAGTACCAACCATCACCTTGGTAAATAGTGTTCATAAGTTTTCAGTGCTTTATTTCTTCCCTTACTCTTTCATAATATAAAAAATGAAAAAGATGGCATTGTGTTAAAATTTTCTTTTTAGTGATGAATCTGTAAATTGCTTATGTATACATAGATCTCATAGGCATTTTATTCCTTTCTTGTTTATCAACATGTAAATGGTACATTTAATAAATAAATGACCCTTCTGTTTAATAAACAGATGCAATGGTTTTCTGTCTTGTGGAGTTGTTAAACTGACAGAATATTTAAGAACTAAAATTAGACAATAATTAGATATTCTCAGAGCTGTGATTTTCCTCTTCTTTGTATATTTTCAAGTGCTAGAAAATACATTGGTGGAGTTACTTCAGTTACTTAACTTGGCCAGTGACTCAATGGGTGTCTGTTTTCATCGTTAGCACCTTTTGTTTCATGGCAATGTGTTGCTTCTTTGTCCTAACTCACTTTCTCTTACCTCTTGCTTTCTTCTAGTTGCTGGAGGAGTGCACAGAAAAGCTGAATCTGAACATGGCCGCACGACGAGTGTTCTTGGCAGACGGCACTGAAGCCCTCAAACCTGAAGATATACCCCATGAAGCCGACGTTTATGTTTCAACAGGAGAGCCCTTTTTAGATCCATTCAAAAAAATTAAAGGTAAAAAAGAAAAAAATATACTCTACCCCCACCCACAGTAAATTGCTTCAGGGGTGCAATTAAAAAATGATTTTCATCCTGTCTTTTTTGCATGGTTTAACAAAACTAATGTTTACGCATTTACAGCTCAGTAAGAGGATAATGTGCTTAATGAAAGAAAAATCCACTGACAGCCACGTTTATTGCCCTTCATTAGCATTGGTGCTTAATTTAATATAGATCTGAATAGACATTAGGGAGCCTGCAGGAGGTTAAATGGTGAAAATATAATAAATTAAATCAGAGATTATTGAATTTACTGTTTAGTTTCTGTGACACCCAACAGACATAATTCATTAGATTTATTCTCTCAGAAAATAGTTCAAAGTTTCAAGGAGCATTTATTCATTTACACTCTTGGTCTTTTTTCAGATGGCATTAACATAACTATGAAAATGTGATCAGAATAAACATATAATTCTTATATACATGTGATTTTCCTAACAAAATTTTCCATAAGGTAAATACTGCAGCTTGAGTTTTTTAAACCTTGAAATGTGTGTGTGTGTAGTTTATATTTGTGTTTATATATAATAATATATATACACATATTTGTGTATATACACATATGTATATTATTATATATATACACATACATATGTGTATATACACATATGTATATTGTTATATATACACATAAATACAAACATATGTATTTTAGACATATGCTGGTAAGCTCTTTTTTCAAAAGTGCAGTGTTTCTAACATTCACAAATGTGATTTTCTAAACTAAAACAAACATTTTTCTTTCTTCAGTAAGAAAGAATACATTTCCAGAAAGAAAGAAAAGTACTGAGAATATTCTTACAAGCATGTCATATCCATAGTCTGTCATCAAGTGCTATATATAGTAATCACATTTAAATGACATAAGAACTTTGGCATGCAAATTCAGCGTATCTAACTGCTATGTTCCCCTATACTTTTAATACTTTATTAGAAGTATTTTTTTCTACAACTGCTATAAAGCTGGTGAACCAGGACAAGTCTAGGCAATAATTGCGTAAGTGGAAGAGAAGTAATTCTGGAGTTCATTACAGATGAGATGATGAAAATTCTTCCTCTATTAATGTTATTATATAAGATGATACTAGGGTTTCTATCTCTTTGAAAATACTTGATCATCAGGAATAATTTCTTGAAATCAGTAGAAAGTTCAAGGTAATTTGGTTCAAGGTAAAGAAACTTGTTGCTATAATACTCAGTAAAAATTACCTGTGCAAAAGTGTAGACCCATATATTTTTCAAATCTTGATTTAACTTTAAATTATGGCTCCTTTTATTTTGTATTCATTGAATCATTTGTAAAATTAATCTTGTATAAAAACATGAGTCTTTGTAGGTAAATGTTTCTGTGACTATTTTATATTTAAGTGTGTATGTAATGAGTGCTTCCTTAAAATCTTGATTGTTTTTATTAATAAGAAATACTGGCCTTTCATTGATAATGGTATTGGTGAAGAGATATATAAAAATTATTTATAGCCAAGCTTTGTGGAAAATTTTCTGGACATGTATGCCTAAAATAACAGTGTTAAACACATGACTAGCTTGGTGGATGATTTTTAAATGTACAAACTAATTTCCTCCTACTTTTTGTTTTCTCTTTTATCCTTTTTAAAGCCAAGTCCAGAACAAAAAACTTCTCTGCTTTGTCTGCATATCTTTGGCTGTGTTTCACTGTGACATGCACTGCTGTTCTTTTAGCACCAAAATGTTGGCACACACTCCTGAAAATTTCACACCATCTCTTGCTGGATCAGCAAGCTTAACCCACCAAAATCTGGTGTTGTGCAATGGTTTTTGACTGATAATCAATCTTTATGCTGCTCGACAGTTGTTGCTGGGACACGGAGTAGAGCAGGTGGCAGATGTGCCTTGTCTTTTGAGAAAAGAAATTGTAGGTGAGCTTGGACACAGACTAGCATATCACATGTCCATTAAAAAGACCTAGGATAAGTATAATGGGGAAAAAGCCACTTGTCTATGTTAAGCTCATAGATAAGCCTAGAAGACTAAAGACTGATATTTGGTTTCTTCCAGAACCTTAAGAACATAAATGTAAATAAATGTTATATATACACAGTATAGTCTTTAACTTGAATTAAATAATTTGAGAGAAATGTGGGAAGATTTCAAATATATATCTATATCTATATCTATCTATATATCTATCTATATGTCTATATATCTATATCTATATCTATCTATATATCTATATATCCCACATATTCACATGTACTTTTTCAAATCAGATTAAAATTACCTTTCTTGCATATATTTTACAGATAATCAATAATTTGTCAACTTGCCATGAGTGTACCATAAAAATAAGACATGTGTGAATAGTCTTGAAGGTGGTAGATAAATTTAGAGTAAGGAAGCATTCTAAAGGTAAATAGGATAAAAACAGCTGGCAGGATTGGGTGCTACTCTTGTAGCTCTCTACGTGAACATGAATATTTTATATTCAGGTAATCAACAGGCATTAGAGTCAATAATTAGCCATTACTTTAATATAAAGATTTCCATTCATTCAGCAAACATTCATTGAGAGCCTACTATGTGCCAGGTACTAGACCACATCAGACAGATGAAAAGGGGGGCTTAGAATCTTTTTTTTTAAAACCATTATTCTTTTATCTCTGATTTTAACTTCAATTTAATTCAATCTAAATTTAAACCAATAAGTATTTAAGTATCTACTATGTATGCAGTTTTGGCTTAGGGATAGAAGTCCTGGCCTTTAAGGAGCTTATAAGTTACAAATCCTTAAAATTGAGAACCCTTTTTAACAACATAAGTCAAATGGGTCCTCCAAAGGAAAATTTACGTTATTTCTGGTACAGGAAGGCCAAATAAGTCTGTATATATTTTGGCAATCGTATTTCCATACTTCACTGTTTTCTTACTGTTCTTTGGAAAAGCAATGTCAACAGTGAAAATAGCCTCAGAACTATTTCCAGATTTACTAAGGTAGAAAAAGACCTAAGGAACATCTCTAATTTTTAACTACTTTACTACCCATTTTGAGTACCACTGTTGACAGCCAGTGCCACTAGATTTAATAGAAAGCCAGAGAGCTATTTATCACATACCTGGAAACACAAAGCGTTCATGTAGAGGTCAAGCCAAGGTCAAGACTGACATGAAGCATTCCCTGTTGAAAAGCAGTATTAGAATAATTCTTACATTTTGAAGTTAAATGCCTAAGCAGAAGATTGTGTGTGGGGAAAAATAAAATCTTTTTTATAATAACTCTTGATGAAGATCAACGGTCTTATTAGGTCATATAATTATGGCATTTGAAGATTCTGAAATCTATTAATGATTCTCTAGAATTGTGAAGATGTAGTTAATGAATTGTTTGAAGAGGCATTTTAAAAGTTTTTGGATTCATGGGCATGCACTTTAGGTTTTATTCAGTTTCCTCAATCTTCTTTAATGGCACAGTGAAAATGCTTGCATCAGATTCATGGGGTTTATGAGAGTTTAGCTCCTTTATAACTGTTAGAAGCTGTAGGCAGTGCCAACCTAGCATAAGAAATGCCCTGCAATTACTTAAATGTCTTAAAAAAGATGAGAGGAAAAAAGCTGCTTGGATCTAACTCATTAGGTCCAAGTTCCATTGTGTGGTGTTCTGATTGTTTAAAGTTTTCTTTAGCTTTATATTTTCATTCTTTCCTATATATTCTGTTCGACTATTTGGCTTTTAGAGCTATCATTTACAATGATTCATTTCAGTCCTGAGTTTTGTTAACCAGAAATGAAACTGAGTACTATGAATAAGATTTTACATCTTTCATATACTGTATTGTGAAGATGTAGTCCCAGAAAAAAATCCATGAAAAGAATTCTTGATACTACACCTAAGATCTAAATTTAAACCTAGAGATTTTCTGCTAACTGCCATGTGATCTACAAAATGAAATAATTTGCTGTGACAGCTTGTGATTGACAAGAATATGTGTGAGCACATTTAAAATAGGCCATCTTTTCATGTAGAAGTAAATGTCAGTGAAATGATGGATTCTCATCATTTTAATTATTGATGATTTGGAAATATTTCAATTCCATGACATACAGACACATTCTAAATAGCAGCATAACACTTTTTCTCCAATCTACGTCAATAATGAAATGTTCTGTCATATTTTGTTTTTCAAAAAATGCGTTAGTTTAATGAACCTGGATTCATGCATTATATTTTGTTCCATTATGTGTCTCTGAATTTGTTGATTTTTAAATGGTTGTGTTAAAAGCACATGTTTCAAGAAATAACCCACTACCCACCTCCTATCACACCTTGCTATTCTTGCTGCTAGATCTCAAGACAGTGCTACAGTGCTGACTATACCAAGGACTGCTTTGTCCTGCTATAGCTAAGATTGGGTTTTGTGATGATCACACATGGAGTGACCACTACTTAATTCAAGCAACTACAGCAGGAGTCAGGGTGGGCTTTCCCAAGTTCCTAGCTATCACATTGTTTGCATAGTGTTGTAATAGGCAAGATTACTTGTCAGGCCATTTTATCTCCCACTTAGCTGCACATATTCAAAAATAAGAATATGACATTAGATAGAGAAAAAACTCACTTTCTTCTGAGATAGCACATGATTCTTTTATCTATTTTTGCAAGTGAGGGTAAAACTTAAGCATGTATTTTATTTATTTCCCTATCCCAAATGTTTACAACCTGTAAGTAAGAGTGTAGCGTACCTTTACTATATAAACAGATGTCGATCTAAAGAATATTGCAAGAGTTGGACCTTCTAAAAACTGTCCTTAGCTAATAGGAAAATCTAGAGCATACAAGTGGCAGCATCTCCTTATATTGTCAAATTATCAAATCACTGAGAGTCATCTAAATCCTTGACATATTCGTGAACTGTTGAGTTGCATATATACCTAGAGGCTACGCTTGTTTAGCGAAGGTGTGCAAACCTAGAACTGTCCTGATAATTTGAATACTTTCTGTATGTCACGCGCTGAGTTATGTGCTTTAAGTGTATTATATTTACTCCTCACAATTCCTGAGTTAGTGCTACAAGTCCATAATCTCTTATATGCAATTCCAAAGTTCAAAATTGCCGAAGATAAAACAATTTTTTCAGAACTCATTTGGTAGCAGAACCTTACTTACTATAGATAACCAGTTGTTGTATTTAAAAAATAATTAATATGTTTGGTTATGGGTTGCTACCCTAAACCTTGCTGGACACACTACATAATAACATATGATCTATGCACTATTAGGATATATGCACTATATTAACATTTTTGTATCCATAAATTCTATTTATGGAATTACATCTGACCTTAGGACTTTGGGTAAGGTCCTTCTGTTGTAGCTGCAAAAAAACCAGATAAATTTTAATTCTCACTAGAGTATTTTTTAATGTTTATTTACTTATTTTGAGAGAGAAAGAGAGAGAGAGAGAAGCAGAGAGAGAGCAAGACAGAGAATCCCAAGTAGGCTCCACACCATCAGTGCAGAGCCCAATGCGGGGCTCCAACCCATGAACTGTGAGATCATGACCTGAGCCAAAACCAAGAGTCAGATGCTCAATCGACTGAGCCACCCAGGTGCCCCCTCAGCATAGTATTTAACTCAGAAGTATTATAAATACCGTCTTTATATCACATTGAGTTGTTTGCTACATGAGTAAAAGTAGACAGAGAGACTATCTCCCTGGCTAGACCTGAGAGAGTATGTGAGAGGTAATAAAAAAATTGTAGTTCTCTAAGGAGGCAGAGGAATAAAGAAAGACCATTCATTCATTTAATCATTCCCTCAAAATATATGTATTGAGCCCTTACAATGTGCCAGGCATTGCTCCAAACCTTAAGGTTATGGTGTGAAGAGAGAGGTCTCATGGAGCTAAGAGAAGTAGAAGGAGCAAAGACAAGAAATATATAAAGAACCAAATAAGGTGTTTATTGACAGTGGTAAGTGTTATAAAACAAATAAAAAGGGTGGTATCGTAAGAAGTAATGTCATGGAAACAAAAGG
Organism: Neofelis nebulosa; assembly: GCF_028018385.1. Lineage (NCBI taxonomy): Eukaryota > Metazoa > Chordata > Mammalia > Carnivora > Felidae > Neofelis > Neofelis nebulosa. Next base: position 85,663,809 of record NC_080791.1, on the reverse strand, counting down.
GGATGATTTTTCAAATGAAACAGGCATTTGCAGTAAACTTTAAATCAAATCTTTTAGGCAGGTCCTCTTTCAGGGGTTTGCCCTTCAGACCATTAGTTTTTCAAACTCTCAGACATGTATTGGGAAAGACATGAGAAACGTATTATTATTTAGTGGCAAGAACACTAGCCTTGAAGTCAGATGATCTTGCAAGATTCTAGTCCCTGCTGTATATATAACCTTGGACAGATTGGTCTGTGCTTCATTGACCTTACCTGTAAAATTGAGGTACTAATATCTTAAGGAATTATTGGGTATTGTCTTTATTTCTAAAACAAGATAAATTATTTGAAAATTAAATGTCTATTAATTCCTAGTTTAAATAGAACACTGAGAATAGCATTTCCTAAACATAACTAAGGTTCCAATTGCTATTAAGATCCCAAGGCCATTAATCAGAACCTTATGTCCACTCCTCCCTTTTTAGAATAGCTAGCTAGGTTTAGAATAGCTAGCTAGTCAGGAAAATAACAGCAAAAACATTTACTTCTGCTTTCTTCATTACTGCCAGGGAAGCAAACAGTATGAGCCTGGACAACTCACTTAGCCTCTCTCAGCCTCAGTTTTCTTATTCACAAATTGAGCCCCATAGTAGACACCTCACAGCATCATTATGAGGAGTAAATAAGATGATGTATGTAAAAGCCTGCCATACATAGTAGATGTCTAAAACATCTGATCTTTATTTATTTTCCCTCCTTTTGCACTATCTCTTACTAGGCACATTTCCGCCAGCTTTTCATACAAGCCGTCACAGTACCTGATTTTACTGCCAAAGGTATTTGCTAGGTCTAAGATTTTAAAATGCAGCTTTTTGAATTGTGACAATTTTTGCTTGTGCAAATTCAAATCCCTGCAAAGCATCCATGTATACAGCATGATATAGGAATCTGAGTTAGAGCCTTTGAACTCTCACTATATTGTGCTTTTTGCCTTAAGAATTTGTCCAGGCTGTAAGTCAAAATCAAGTCTTTCTTTTTAAAAAAGTCCCAAGTGGTCTTGCTGTGCTCTATTCCAAGAGTCATATTTTAAAATATGTTTATGACCCAAGGCTAGCCTTTACTTAAAGCTGCCATAACTTATTTCAAGAAAGTTCATAGAAAAGTTCAGGGAAAGGGTGAAAACATTTTGATTGGCACAATAGATGGGATGTTTGTAATTTTAATCAAATTTAAATTGAAGACATACTTCAAATGATATGTCAGACTAGTGTTACTGAGTTAAAATCTAATGACAACCACTGTCATTATTAGTTAAATATAACCATCATGCCTATAGCAATAAATGATGACACTTAGGAACATGCAGAAACAACACAAGTATTTAAAGAAAAGGGAGTGACTAGAAACTCAGTTGAACACAGGAATGTGACCTGGATTATTCTATTTACCAAACATAGAAGCAATTGTATTTTGAACAAATGATATAATTGAGTATAGCAGTATGTTTTCTTACTGTCAGAGCATTTATATTTTATAAACTTATCTTGCACCCATGAAATGATGTGCTTGTTCATATTTAATGTCATTATCTATACCTGCTTGACAATCAGAACATTAAAGTATTTTCAAGTTTATTGCCCACTAGAAGAGAATGAATTTTTTAAAAATAAGATTTTTAATAAGCTCATGGATTTGAAGTTGCAAATGTGCTGCTTTTATTTTGGTGACAAAAGGCAGTATTCTTTTTGCCTGGCACATGCAAAATGGAAAATTACAATGGGGAACACCCAGATTTATTTAATTTTATGACAGATGTTGTATTTTTTGAAGTAGACTGAGAAAATGTAATGATATTGTAGGTAGACTTTCTATCACAGAAGCAGGCTAGAACGTGCTTTATCTTTTTCATGATTTAGTTATAAACAAAACCATGAAAATAAAATAGGATGTGGATTCTTCAAAATAAAATATAACGTATGGTTGGGGCCTAACATTTTCCGAGTGCTTCAGGACAGTAAATATATGAATAGTCAAGGGGACTTGGCAGTCCCTAAGCATCTGGAGATGTCCCATTGGGGAGCTATTTTCCAAGGTTATGCTGAGCCTTAGAATTTCACTTGAGTGTAGTCTCCACTGCCATTCTCACCCAGTGGTCTCTTAACTTTCCAGAAAGAAGTGCATGAGGAGAAGACAGGGACAGGGTCTGATTGTGACTTTGGAACCCACTAGGTGTGGCTAGCAAATTTAAAGCAGAGGATGAGGTAAGATTAGGACCCCTTCTTTGGCAGTTGAATGTAGAGGCACTGAGACTTTGCTGAGAGTACTGTCAACAAGACAGAGTCTCAAGAACTCTCCAAAGCGGACCTCCAGGGATCCTGCTGTTGCATTCATATAGGGATAGGCATTGTATTTGGTTCTACTCTCTGGGGAAACTCCCAGTAGTAAGGATAAGCTCCCATTGCATTCTCAATATCCCCTTTTGTAATCATCAGATGTATAAATGTCTGTTGCCCCTCTAGACCAAGTTAGTTTCAGGCAGAAACCATGACTGCCTTATTCACCATCATTTTCTGGCACAGGGTCTGGCACTTAATAGATGCTCAGTAAATGTTGTTCAATGGATGAATGAAGGACGAAATGAAATAGGTACCATGGCAAACCATCCGTATTTCAGGGAGGTGACTGCCAGGAAAATAGATCTCATCAGAGCAGCAGGCTCAGCTGTAAATAGTCAGTGGATGTTTAGGAGGAGTATATTAAAAACCCCCTACCCCAAATTCATATGTAGATTTGTGAATGTTCCTGTTTGGCAGGGGGCCAGAGTAAGCCAGCCCAAGAATAATTACATCGCAGAGAGGCTAATGGTTATGCTAATGCTTGTCTGAGACCAGACAATGCTCAGAAGTGGAGTGCTGGGATAAAAGATTCTCCCAGGAACCTGTAGATCTGAGATTTTCAGCCCTCCCATATCCTCTCAGGAATGCCCATTCTTGCCTATTCTCTCTCCTCAATCATTCTTTTGGTGGTGATAGGAGGCTCTCTTCTTTCATTTAGTACTTCTCTTTGTATTTCTCATAGTGCCTTGCATACAGTCAGTGCTTGTTAACTATTATTGAAAGTAAGGAAGTAAGGAAGAGGAGATAGTGTGACCTTTGGGAAGGTTCAGGGCCACTGCCCACTGTTGTGCATAGCTGAAGGACTGTGGAGCTACACTCACTTTTTTTCAATTTCACCATGGTGCAGGGGAGGGGGAGCTGAGGAGGTGGAGAGGCAGTTTTCTAATTCTTGTAAAGGTACCAGATAGCCTCAACACTGGGAGAGATGCCAGGGTTTTAAGGTGAGAAAGTTAACAAAAGACAAAGACATAGAAAGCATTTGCTAGCTATGGCTAGTATGTTTTCCGAGAAGCTCAAAGTGGGTTTAGATGGCACTAAGTTTCTTGTTTTAATACTTGGCCTCCTTCCTGCCCCAGTACCCAGCCATCCCCTTACCATTTGATTACTTCTCCTTCTACCCACTTCCAACCTCACTTAATCCTCTAACTCACCAAGGCTAAAATCTAGGCAGGGCTTTGGTGAGCATCTTCAGTTTCTTCATGCTGCTGTGAAAGGGTGAAGATTCTGTTTTTCCGGGCTGCCTGGCTGGCTCAGTTGGTAGAGCACGCATGTCTTTATCTTGGAGTCATGAGTTTGAGGCCCATGTTGGGGGTAGAGTTACTTTAAAAAAATTTCTTCTTAAAAAAAGAAAAGACTGTTTTCTTCTTGCCCCTGGATATAATAATGCTTACTCTGGCCGTCAGCCCTCACCACATTTCTTCATGTGAAGACATATGGCTCTAGAGCTGTGATGTGGAGAAGAATCACCTCGTGTTGCTAAATATGGCGGTTCTCTGGTTCTCTAGCTGTTCTCATCTAGGAGACCCATGGCCCATATTTTGAGGACAAGCTGCGTTAGAGCTGTTTTTTTTTTCCTCACTTTATCCTAATAGGTTTGTTACCTAGAGAAGCAGATTTTGCCTTAATGTAAGGAAGATTTTTCCAATAGTTCCACCTTTCCAAAAGATGGAATGGCCTGCTTTGGGAAGTGTGGGGATTGTAAGCATTGTACATAGGCTCTAATATGACTACTTCCCACCTTCCTTGATCCATGCCTGGCCACTGTGTGTTCAGTCTTTTCCCAATGATCCATCATATTGTTGCATAATTCTGCATCTTTATTTGTATCATTTCCTCTCTCTGGATTATGCTCTCACTCTTTTACCCACTCTGTGTGTCCTCTAAGTCCTACTTTATGTCCTCCTCTGGGGAGCCTTTCTCAGCCACCATGAGCTGTGGCAGGTGTCCCTGCTCCATATTCTCCCAATACGTTATGGATACCTCTGACCAGGCACCTGCCATATTTTGTGTTTGTTTGCCTTTGTTGTCTTCCCAAACAGACTGAGAACTCTTTGAGGCAGCAGGGAACATGTTATAGGCACTGAGTACATGTTCGTTGAATGAATAATTGAGTAAATGAAGCAGGTGGTTAGAGTCAGTAATTTTCAGTTTCTTTGAACCTCAATGTTGCGCAATTCTGAAGTCAATACATTGTAATGCACTAAGCCTATGACTTTTTTGCTTCTTCCTACTCTGAGCTATCTTTTGTGATATGTATTTTGGTTTCTGAGTAAATTCAATGAGGGACATGGCAATGAAAAACCTAATTAATCATGAGTAACAAAATATAATATTTTTCCAAAATACTGAAAAAACAGGAGTCCAATTTATATTTACTAATGAAAATATTACCTGGTATATATCTAGTGAAATAATAGTGATGCTCTTATCTGACATGTTTGACTAATATTTTACAAATATTTTTTAAAGGTTTTTTAAGTTTATTTATTATTCTGAAAGAGACAGAGACAGCACGAGTAGGGGAGAGGCAGTGAGAGAGGGAAAGAGAGCATCCCAAGTAGGCTCCATGCTGCCAGCACGGAACCCGATGTGGTGCTCGAACACATGAAGGTGTGAGATCATGACCTGAGCTAAAACCAAGAGTCAGATGCCTAATTGACTAAGCCACCCAGGTGCCCCTACAAATATTTTTTTGAACATTTGCTATGTGATAAGCCCTACTTCAAGTGCTGGCTATACATCAGGGATTAATTGCTTACATTAAAAATGTATGATCAACTTTTATTATTTTGTTAAATGTCTAATAAGCACACTTGTTTACAATGTACTAGATACTAGAGAGGCACACAGATAAAAACACATTCAATGCCCTTAAAATGCTCAAATCATAACAAGGACACACGTACAAAACCAGAGAAGTTTAATGAAATGAGAGCATAAAGATGAAGCTATAAATCCTGAAGAAAGATAGATCAAAGAAAACTTCTTAGAAGAGGTGAGACTCAGTTGAAAAGAAAGAGAGAGAGCCCACCAAAAGGGAGGGAAAAGCCATGGTCAAGTTTGGAGTCAGAAAAGTGCATGGTGTGTGCCAATGGCTTATTCACAGCTCTCTACACTTCTGCAAAGGGAGATTATCTCAAAATCTTTTATTGCAAAGGTTCTAAACTGGGGTTGATTTTGACCCTTGGAGAAGATTGGGTAATGTCTAGAGATATTTTTGGTTGTTTCAACTAGGAAGGTCCTACTGGCATCCGATGGGCAGAGGCCAGGGATGCTACTAAATATTCCATAATACACAGGACAGCCATTATCACAAAGAACAAAGAGATGTCAATACTTACCAAGGTTGAAAAACCTTATTCAGACACAAATATTTGTTTTTTTTCTTTCTTTTTTTTTAAATTATTTATTTATTTATTTATTTATTTATTTATTTATTTATTTAATATATGAAATTTACTGTCAGATTGGTTTCCATACAACACCCAGTGCTCATCCCAAAAGGTGCCCTCCTCAATACCCATCACCCACCCTGCCCTCCCTCCCACCCCCCATCAACCCTCAGTTTGTTCTCAGTTTTTAACAGTCTCTTATGCTTTGGCTCTCTCCCACTCTAACCTCTTTTTTTTTTTATTTTATTTTTTTCCTTCCCCTCCCCCATGGGTTTCTGTTACGTTTCTCAGGATCCACATAAGAGTGAAATCATATGGTATCTGTCTTTCTCTGTATGGCTTATTTCACTTAGCATTACACTCTCCAGTTCCATCCACGTTGCTACGAAAGGCCATATTTCATTTTTTCTCATTGCCACGTAGTATTCCATTGTGTATATAAACCACAATTTCTTTATCCATTCATCAGTTGATGGACATTTAGGCTCTTTCCATAATTTGGCTATTGTTGAGAGTGCTGCTGTAAACATTGGGGTACAAGTGCCCCTATGCATCAGTACTCCTGTATCCCTTGGATAAATTCCTAGCAGTGCTATTGCTGGGTCATAGGGTAGGTCTATTTTTAATTTTCTGAGGAACCTCCACACTGCTTTCCAGAACGGCTGCACCAATTTGCATTCCCACCAACAGTGCAAGAGGGTTCCCGTTTCTCCACATCCTCTCCAGCATCTATAGTCTCCTGATTTGTTCATTTTGGCCACTCTGACTGGCGTGAGGTGATATCTGAGTGTGGTTTTGATTTGTATTTCCCTGATGAGGAGCGACGTTGAACATCTTTTCATGTGCCTGTTGGCCATCCGGATGTCTTCTTTAGAGAAGTGTCTATTCATGTTTTCTGCCCATTTCTTCACTGGGTTATTTGTTTTTCAGGTGTGGAGTTTGATGAGCTCTTTATAGATTTTGGATACTAGCCCTTTGTCCGATATGTCATTTGCAAATATCTTTTCCCATTCCGTTGGTTGCCTTTTAGTTTTGTTGGCTGTTTCCTTTGCTGTGCAGAAGCTTTTTATCTTCATAAGGTCCCAGTAATTCACTTTTGCTTTTAATTCCCTTGCCTTTGGGGATGTGCCGAGTAAGAGATTGCTACGGCTGAGGTCAGAGAGGTCTTTTCCTGCTTTCTCCTCTAAGGTTTTGATGGTTTCCTGTCTCACATTCAGGTCCTTTATCCATTTTGAGTTTATTTTTGTGAATGGTGTGAGAAAGTGGTCTAGTTTCAACCTTCTGCATGTTGCTGTCCAGTTCTCCCAGCACCATTTGTTAAAGAGACTGTCTTTTTTCCATTGGATGTTCTTTCCTGCTTTGTCAAAGATGAGTTGGCCATACGTTTGTGGGTCTAGTTCTGGGGTTTCTATTCTATTCCATTGGTCTATGTCAGACACAAATATTTGTAAACAAATCACAATATTTTTTTCTTTTTCTAAAAATTATTTATTTTTTAAAATTTATATTATACCCAGTGCTTATCCGAACAAGTATCCTCCTTAATGCTCTTGCCCATTTCACTCATACCCCTACCCACAGCCCCTCCAGGAACTCTGTTTGTTCTCTATATGTAAGAGTCTCTTATGTTTTGTCCTCCTCCCTGTTTTTATATTATTTTTGCTCTCCTTCCCTTATGTTCATCTGTTTTGTATATTAAATTCCACATATGAGTTAAGTTGTATGATATTTGTCTTTATCTGAGTGACTAATTTCGCTTAGCATAATCCATCCACGTTGTTGCAAATGGCAAGATTTCATTCTTTTTGATTGCCAGGTAATATTCCATTGTATATATATACCACACCTTCTTTATCCATTCATCAGTTGAAGGACATTTGGGCTCTTTCCGTAATTTGGCTATTGTCAGTAGTGCTGCTATAAACATTGGGGTGCATGTGCCCCTTTCAAACAGCACACCTGTATCCTTGGGATAAATACCTAGTAGTGTAATTGTTGAGTCGTAGGGTAGTTTCATTTTTAATTTTTTGAGGAACCTCCATACTGTTTTCCAGGGTGACTGCACCAGTTTGCATTTCCACCAGCAGTACAAAAGGGTTCCTCGTTCTCCGCATCGTCGCCAACATCTGTTGTCGCCTGATTTGTTAATTTTAGCCATTATGACAGGTGTGAAGTTATATCTCATTGTGGTTTTGATTTGTATTTCCCTGATGATGAGTGATGTGTAGCATTTTTAGCATGAGTGATGTGTCTGTTAGCCACAATCACAGTAGTTTTCATAAGGACATTTTGACCAAATTATAGGCACTGGGGGCAGCTGCTTTTTAGGTGGTCTTAAGGTGAAACTATGGTAGAATGTGGGAAAATAAGAAGTTGGGGAAATCTGGTCATTTTAAACTAATGGAATTCTTTTATTAATTTTTACAGTGTCATGGTTAAGACAGCAGGCTTTGAAGTCATTAAGCCTAGGTCTGATCTCTGATTTACTTAAAAGATGTATGATAGAGATCTCTATGGTAGAGATGTAGTTGGTTAATTTCTCTAGGTTTCATTTTCCTTGTCTATAAAATGGAGATGATAATGTTACCTACCTCCTAAGATTGTGAAGATAAAACAAGTTAATGTACATAAAGCACTTAACACATTGCTCTGTATATGCTAAGTTCTTGATGAAAATCATGAGGAGAATAATCATATCACCATTTACTGTGTTTCTTATTTACACATAAGTGTTTTATCTGTATAAATTCTTTCCATCCATACAACAAATAAGGGAATTACTATTACTGTTCTCATTTCTCAGATAAGAAAACTAAGGTAGGGGTGCCTGGGTGGCTCAGTCCTTTGAGTGTCCAACTCTTGATTTCGACTCAGGTCATAATCCCAAGATTGTGGGATCGAGCCCCATGTCGGGCTTCGCACTGACTGTGGAGCCTGCTTAAGATTCTCTCTGTCTCTGTCTCTCTCTTTCTCCCTTTCCCCTTTCTCTTTCTCTTTCTCTCTCTCTCTCTCTAAAAAAAATAAAGAACAAAAATTAGAGCAAATAAGATTGACTGATTTTTTTCAAAGATTATGTTAAGATTCAAATCTAGGGAGTTTAGCTGCAGAACCCATGCTCTTAACTACTAGAGAAGCTGTTTATCTAATTTAGTCATCATTAGTACTATTTTATTAGATTGTTTTGCAGGTTGGTTTAAACATCTTTACTTGTATAAAAATTTTTATATATTTCTAATAATCTTTCCATGTTTATCACTATCAACAAAAATCTGGAAAATAGGAGGAATACCTTTAAAAAACTGTATATTTTTATGTTATAAATGATATTTTCAAATTTAGTTTAAAATGTACTGTATTATGTGCTTTTCCTACATCCATCAAGAGTTCTTTCAGAAAACTGATTTGAAACTTCAGAAATGTGATCTCTTGTTATTTTAGACTATTTTTAAGTGAGTAAAGTGTCCTTCCATGTTTGCAGGTAATAGAATTATAAATATATTTCTTTGATCAGAATAAGTTACATTGGAATAAAGGGTAGCCTTATTCATTGATTCATGCAGCACTTACTGAACACCTGCTCCATGCACTAGGTCGGCAGTGTATAGTTAGCTAAGGAAGCACACAATGATAATGATGGTACGATGGGATTGCCAGTGGTAGACATCTGTACAAGGGAAGGGTGTCCAAGCTGGAAAAGGGTTTTTAAGAGAGATGACCTCCCCCCCAAATTAGTCTTGAGGAATATGTAAGCAATTACTTTAAATATACTTTGAGTTGTTCCAGTTTACTCCACTCCTAAACCTTCATTTGGCAAGCAATTCTCCTTGGCAGGTTTCTTCTTTTCCTGAAGAAATTCTGTACCATTGTTGTCATCGATGAGCATCAAGGTGGTAGATCTGTCATATTTAAGTTCATAATGGGGGTGCCTGGGTGGCTCAGTCGGTTGAGTGTCTGACTTCAGCTCAGGTCATGATCTCACAGTTTGTGGGTTCGGGCCCCACATCCAGGCTCTGTTCTGACAACTCAGAGCTTGGAGCCTTCTTCACATTCTGTGTCTCCCTCTCTCTCTACTCCTCCCCCACTCATGCTCTGTCTCTGTCTCTCAAAAATAAATAAACGGTAAAAAAAATTAAGTTCATACTGGAAAGCTATAAGGAATAAAAATGGTAGGTGTATACACACAGGCAATAAAATTGATTTTGCATAATTAGTATGTTAAAAAAGTGACATAAAATTAAATTTATACCAATTAAACATTTAAATCCACAGAAATGTTAACATTTAGTAACTGTGCCATGTACAGTGAACTTATATATACTCTAATAATGAATATAGACTTGATTCCTACCTTCAAAGAGGCTAAGTATGGAAACAGAAACAGAATATATATTTGTAAAATATTTACATAATGTCAGATGGCTTATGCTCTTTCCTTAGTATGTAATACAGCACCTAAAATGTGGTATGTTCTCAAACATTACTGAATGAATGAATACATGAGTGAGTGTGCTATAAGGAATCAGAGTGATGACAGACTGTTATGGGCTGGAGCACTAAAGGAAGATCTTAAACTGGATCTTGAGAAGGACTTGAGTCTGAATAGATGAAGAATGAACTTAAAAATGCCCTTGGTGTGGTGCTTGGGTGGCTCAGTCAGTTAAGTGTCTGACTCTTGAGTTCATCTCAGGTCATGGTCTTGTGGTTCGTGAGTTCAAGCCCTTCACTGAGCTCTGTGTTGACAGTGCAGAGCCTGCTTGGGATTCTCTCTCTCTCTCTCTCTCTCTCTCTCTCTCTCTCTCTCTTCCTCTTCCTCTCTCCCCCTCCTCCACTCTTGCTTGTTTACTCTCTCTCTCTGTCAAAATAAATAAGCTTTTTTTTTTTTTTTTTACTTGTGCCCTTGATGTAATTAAAAGACATTGAGCGGATTGGCTTAGGTAAAATAGCGCTTTAAGCCACGGTAAGATAAAACCTGAAAATTTGGATAGTGTCAGGTTGTCAGTAAACTCTTCTGTTAGACATAAGTTTAAAGGAAGGAGCATATTTCTTGCACAGGGTCTGACACATAGGAAGGTTTAATAAATATTTCCTCGTACCTGACAGACCGATTGGGTGACTGACTAGTGGAAAACTTCAAAAGCTAGCTCCAAGAACTTTCTCTTCAGGCAATGATACAATTGATGTTTTAGGAAAATTCATCTATAATTGGAGTATAGGATGTCAGATATAAAGAAGGAAAATAAAATATGGTTAGGAAGTTCTTGTAGATGATAGAAGACTAAGAGAGAAATGGACAAGTGGGTCTGGCTGGGAATAGAAAGGAATGATAGTTTTAAGAGTTACTGTGTGTATAAACACAATTTCTTTATCCATTCATCAGTTGATGGACATTTAGGCTCTTTCCACAATTTGGCTATTGTTGAAAGTGCTGCTATAAACGTTGGAGTACAAGTGCCCCTAGGCATCAGCACTCCTGTATCCCTTGGGTAAATTCCTAGCAGTGCTATTGCTGGGTCGTAGGGTAGATTTATTTTTACTTTTTTGAGGAAACTCCACACTGTTTTCCAGAGGGGCTGCACCAGTTTGCATTCCTACCAACAGTGCAAGAGGGTTCCCGTTTCTCCACATCCTCTCCATCATCTATAGTCTCCTGATTTGTTCATTTTAGCCACTCTGACTGACATGAGGTGGTATCTCAGTGTGGTTTTGATTTGTATTTCCCTGATGAGGAGTGATGTTGAGCATCTTTTGATGTGCCTGTATATGTACAATGGAATACTACTTGGCAATGAGAAAAAATGAAATATGGCCTTTTGTAGCAAAGTGGATGGAACTGGAGAGTGTTATGCTAAGTAAAATAAGTCATACAGAGAAAGACAGATACCGTATGTTTTCACTCTTATGTGGATCTTGAGAAACTTAACAGAAGACCATGGAGGGGGGGAGGGGGAAAAAGTTAGAGAGGGAGGGAGGCAAACCATAAGAGACTCTTAAAAATTGAGAATAAACTGAGGGTTGTTGGGGGGTGGGAGGGAGAGGAAAGTGGGTGATGGGCATTGAGGAGGGCACCTGTTGGGATGAGTACTGGGTGTTGTATGGAAACCAATTTGACAATAAATTTCATATTAAAAAAAAAAGTTACCGGGAAGAAAGATAGCCAAGAGTTAGGTTTCTCTTCTTTGACAATGTCTCAGGTCAGGTTCCCTCAAAGCAGAGCCTGAGATGGAGATTTATGTACAAGGGACTTAGTGAGGGAATACTCTCAGGTGAACCCTATAAAAGAGTGAGGGAAGCAACTAGAGTAGAGAAAGAAGTTCAGCCATGCCCTGTGTTCAGCTGAAGGCTAGCCTCAATCTGGAGTGGGAAGCATAGCACAGAGTTGCCCCTCCTTAAGGCAAGGGGACTGGCCATATGTCCCCTAGTCAGTCAGTCATTGGCTGTAGGCTGTACCTGTGGGTAGGAGATAAGAGACCACCACATCACAGGCATTTCCTGGCTAGATGGCTGGTTCCTTTCAGCCAAGGGCAGTTGTTAGGAGAAGGTTGCAGTTGTGAGGTGTTAGAGGCCATGACTCACAGCAGCTGGAGTTTGGGGGCACTAGCCCGGTAAAAGGAATTTGGTTGGGGGGGACTACCAGTGTCATCTACTCTCTCCTATAGTCTGTTTTTCATAGGTGCCCTGTCAAGAACCTTCCAATAGCTTCCCTTTACATCCAGAATAAAATGCTCTTCCCCCAGACTTTTATGACTAACTTCTCATTCATCAAACCTCACTACTCGGCAGTCACCTCTTCAGAGAGACCTTCCACTGTCTGTCTTTCCCCCAAGAGACTGTAATCTGCACAAGTTATTCTGTCCTGTTCCCAGCTATCACCCTGGTGCATTGATAAATTGGCACCCAATAAATGTAAATATCATTGAATGACTAAGCAATTGGTTGGAGAGAAATGATTGGGAAGTAAAGGTTTAAGATCTTTCTGAGATAATGGACAACTGTGAAAGAAGTGGAAACACTGACAGGAATAAGAGATGTGAAAGTATGTCCAACTTGTGGAAAGCTGTGAAATTTTGTTTAAGATAACAGAAGAAAATGTATGGTAGAGTCAAATAGTGTAGTGATTAGGAGTACAGTTTCTAGAACTAAGTTCATATCCTGCTGCCACCACCTGCCAGCTGCAAGATCTTGCTCAAGTTACTTAACTTCTCTGTGCCTCAGTTTCCTCACCTGTAAGTGAGGATAATTATATTTTCTACCTCATAAACTTGTTGAGAGGACATCATGAGCTAGTGTTTATAAATCATATAAAACAGGGTCTGGCTAACAGTCAGCCTGGTTTGAGTGGAATTTAAGGAGCGTACAAGGAGGAGAGAAGCCAGGCTGGGACTCGGGTGAGATGAGTGATGCACCTGCGTGACAAAATTTAAGGAGGCATTTACTGAGGGTTGTACACTTGCACAACTGAGCATGCTTCTTTCAGTTTTGCATTCTTGGCCCTTCACTTGTCTCACCCTCATCCTGACCCTGGTCTTGGTCATCAAAGGGGAAAATACTTTATTGGTAAGATTTTTTATTTTTTTTTAAATTTAATTTATTTTTTAAATTTACATCCAAGTTAGTTAGCATATAGTGCAACAATGGTTTCAGGAGTAGATTCCTTAATGCCCCTCACCCATTTAGCCCATCCCCACTCCCACAATGTTATGCAACCACCGTTTCTATCTAGTTTTAAAACATTTCCATCATTCCAAAATAAAACTTCTAAATTTTATTTTAATGTTTTTTTTATTTTTGAGAGAGAGAGAGGCAGAGTACAAGTGGGGCAGGGGCAGAGAGAGAGGGAGACACAGAATCTGAAGCAGGCTTCTGACTCTGAGCTGTCAGCAAAGAGCCCCACGTGGGGCTCGAACTCGTGAACCATGAGATCATGACATGAGCTGAAAAGTCAGAAGCTTAACCAAATGAGCCACCTAGGTGCCCCATAAAACTTACCTATTAAATTTTTCTCCATTCCCCCCTCCTCCCACCCCTGCAATTATTAGGCTGCATTTTGTTTCTATGAATTTACCTGTTCTAGATATTTCATATGATGGAATTACATAGTATGTTGCCTTTTATGTCTAGCTCCTTTCACTTATAATGTTTTGAGGTTCATCCACATTGTAGCGAATATCAGTACTTCATTCCTTTAGTTGCTGAATAATATTCCATTGTATGTATATACTACATTTTATTTATCCATTCATCCATTGGTAGATATTTGGTTTACACCTTTTGGCTATTGTGAATAGTGTTGCTATGAACATGCATGTATATGTATTTATTTGAGTACCTGTTTTCAGTTCTTTGGGGCATATATGAACTTCTTAATGTCTAGCTTATTTTTCTAATTCTAATTCCTATCAATTTCAGATTATAATAATTTCTGTAAAATTATTTTTCCTCTTCTTAAAGGCTTACTCATATCTATAATCTTAGTTTATTCTGAAAGTTTTGCTCACATTTCTACCCACTGTATATATGTGTGTGTGTGTGTGTGTGTGTGTGCGTGCGCGCATGTATATGTGTATGAAAGAAAAAGAGAAACACAGTATTTTGTTGTTTTTTTTAACATTTAATGTAAACATTCTGGGACTTGAAGGTCCCAGAACCAGTGGCTTGTGTTTCATATCAATACTTGCAGATTTTATGTAAAGCACCATTTCTAGGTCAACGAGGCCATGGTTCTTTCAAGGTAAGTGCTAACAGACAAGAGTTGTTTAGAAATTTGGGAAAACAAGTCCAACTATTTTCAATTGTATGCAAATACAATTTAATTTCTCTCATTAGGACAAATAAAGAACAGATGAGGGAGGGATCATTGTAATTATAAAATCACATACATTTAATAACTTATATGAAAAGAAAATATCTAAAATAAATTGAATGTAACAAATAAAAAATAACACAGGTGTAAATTATTTATTTATGAAATGAAACCTTTTGCAAAGGAGGCATGCTGAGAGCAACTTATCCTCACATTCTCAGAGTCATGCATAATCGTTTAGTTGCGCTCCCATTAATATGAGTGGGAGTTTTGAAACTTAAATTCCTAAACACATCTTTGAAAAGGAATAGGTCAAAGTAAACAGTTAATGCTGTTTTTCAGAGCTGGTTTTCATCATTAGTGAAATATTTTGAATCTCTCACCAATGATGTCCCAGAAGTCACCTTCTTTCTAGTCACAGGAGAAGAATTATGTAGAAGGTTACTGTTTGGAGGTCATCGTCTTTAAAAATCACATGGATAATAAATCATATTAAGGAGAAAATAAAGCATTTCCCAACCCTAAAGAACACAGAAGTTCAGGACCCATATTGCTTTATGGTAAGCAAAGGACCTTGGAACTTTCAGTGGACCCTTTCAGCCCAGAGCCTCTGATCAGTGATAGAGGCATGCTAAGGTGAATTTTAATTAGGACTAAATTGTGGTATTACTCTTTCATACCCTGAACATCTGTTCCCTTCAGAAATGATGATTTATGCAGGCTATCAGAGCAGACAGCTTGCTACAGCTTATGTCACGGTTATTGGGAAGCTGGTGGTAGCATTTCAGAAAACCAGTGTCTAAATGGAGACTGGCCTGTGTATATGATATAGGTAAGAGGGGGAGGGGAAACATGGTGTGTCCATTTCTAGTTTTGCAGCCAAATACTGACTTGACTTAAAAAAAATTCTCTTCTAGACCATCTGTTGTTAATGAAGAAAGTAACTTGGACAATGAATGGCCTGATGTTTCC
Organism: Neofelis nebulosa; assembly: GCF_028018385.1. Lineage (NCBI taxonomy): Eukaryota > Metazoa > Chordata > Mammalia > Carnivora > Felidae > Neofelis > Neofelis nebulosa. The sequence goes on along the minus strand of NC_080791.1, from coordinate 85,648,268 downwards.
TACTGATGTCAAAAGACAGAAAACCAAGCCTGTTCTTTCTGTTAGAATGAAGAAACTCACTGAGAAGACCTCAATCCGAATTCTGTTCTTTAAGAATGGCCTGGGGCAAGATGGGCATGAGATCACAGTGGGAAAGGAAACAGTGAAAAAGGTAATTTTGTATTAAATATTAAAGTATAAATTAAATTTCAAAGTTTTCATGGCTTTTGAAATGTGTTGGTGTTTTCTTTTAAATATCAATATCAACTAATAAACTGAAATATTAAGAAGGTATTAATAGAATGCAAAAATTTAGCTGCTTAGAAGCATGCTTATTGTACTAATGTAAATTACCTTAGTAAAGCAACAAGATTTCTTTGGCTAACCTATACTTGGGCATTTACCTAGGTAAAAGTTATGTTTACACTTAGGGAAACACTCTAGTTGGTTACAATATTTTGTAGAATATTTAGATTGAAGCCAATCTAATGTAGCTTCAAATCTCAAATCTATTCCTTTTTGCTTAAAATAAGACCTAGAAGTACCCCCGGCTTCTTGAATGAGTCAGTAAAGTCCAATATAACTAAAATTCCATTTAAAAGTATCCATATGCATTTTTAAGCAAATCTAGGTGGGTCTAAGAAAAATCATGTAACAGTCCAGCAAACCTTCAGAAACAAATTTTGTCATATAAATGCATGTTTTTAAAAGGGTGCTTGTATTTCCCAGATCATCTTTGATCTGACAAAACTATGGAAGAACTAATGGGAGTTTGAAGAAAAAAAATTTTTTTACAGATAAGGATTTTTCAACCAATCTAAAGCATCCTTATAATAACAACTAAAATTTATTAAATATGTATTAGAGAGCTGGTGAAACATAACCAAACTGTCTAGGTTTTAATCCTGGCTCTGTCACGGAATCAATGACTTTGGACACCTTACCTTCTCTGAGCCTCAATTTCTTTATTTAAAAAATGGGGATAATAATAGCACCTACTTCAGAGAAGTAATATAAAGATTCAATATGATATTATGCATGGAGTGCAATGGCCCATACCCAGAAATTTCTCAATAAATATATGTTATTCTTATCTTTAGGACTCATATGTATGTATATGTATATATATATATATGTATATATATATATATATATACATATACATATATATATATACATATACATATATATATATATACATATACATATATATATATATATACATCTAATTATTTCTCTTACTAATGGGAGGCATTTATTATGAAATCAAGATAGGTATAAATCATTTTGTTATACCTGAGTATTTTCAAAATGACTCTTGCTTGAAGTAGGTGAGCAGTTGACTAGATATTGGAAATTGTTCTTATTGAGATATCTATTTCATCATCTTCTTATTTTACAACCACAATCCTGAGGATCTAGGAAACCAGGTTTTATTTCCTTCTTACCTTCAGATTTGGATTATGAGTAAAACAAGGGATATTACACACCAGAACAAATTGCTAAGGCAACTTGTACCATCTTCCCTGGAGATTTTGAAAACTAGAGAAGATGGACATATCTCTGGGATTGTTAAAATGCAGTCATTCTTGGGGATAGAAGCTAGATTAGACAGCTTCTTGAGTTCACTTCAGTTCAATCTTTGTAATTCTACACCTTGGTGGTAAAATGGGGGTAATAGTCACTCTTAAAGATTACATGTTCTTAGATGAAAGGTGAGTATAAATAAAAGTGTCACTGCTATTTTGCTTTTTGACTCTAGAGAGCAATTTATTTAAAACTGGATGATCAAGCAATTCTTTAGCTTATTTTTTAAGCTTTATTTAGTTTAAATTTTATAAATTGTAAGGAATTTTCACAATTTATAAAACTCAGGACATGATTCAGTAATAAGTGTGTTTGTAAATATTTGATTAAATATCACTTTTAATATAGCATAAGGAATATAGTCAATAATAATGTAATAACTTTGTGTGGTAACAGATGGAGATGACATTTATTATGGTGAGTACTACATAATGTATAGAACTGTCAAATCACCTGAAACTAATATAAACATTTTATGTCAACTATACTTCAAATAAAAAATACTAAATAAATAAATACTATTGATAAGAACAAGGTAAAGGATAGGCAGCAACAGAATCCCAGCCTTGAATATCAATAGAATTTTTTGGAGGGGAAAAATAAGACTAGCTAATTATTTTGTAAATAAAATTTAAATTTTGAAAGTTATATTGATAATCACAAGATAATGCCATACCAAGTCAATAATAGGAATAAAAAAGTGACATGGTCATAGGAGAAACCCAAATTATTTTCTCTTTTGTGATAAAATATTAGGAATGTCAGGGATTAGTAGCTATTTTTAGATTATTAAAAAGTAATAAAAAACTAGAATAGGGTCTAAAAGACTCTATATGGTGAAGGCTGTTACAGTGGGATAAAGAGAAAATTACTGAAGATGATAGTAAAGTAAGATAGTTAAGTCATAAAAGTCTTCTCTGAGCTCAGAATGGAACCATGGGAAAATGACTGTATTTAAATCTTAAGTGCAAAATCAGAAGGAAATCCACTTATGTATTTTAGGGGTTAAGTAATTAAGAAGTTTGAAATGAGGGCCAAAGTGATATATTTCTTCACTAAACTCTGGAATATTTGAGCTATGGCCCATCTCTTTGAAACTTGAATCAGATGATTTTAGAATTACTTGGTATGGTTTAATAATCACACAGAACTTGCTACTGTGAGGTATAGGTTAAATATATGTATCCAGGGGTTGAAAAAGGTATAAAGAAAAACTTGTGGGCACAAAATGCAAAGTTAATGGAAAATGAAAAATGTCTGTTCCAGATACATACCTTTTTTTTTTTTTGCCAAATTAGTACTTTTATTTAATTTATTTTTTAAATTTTTATTTAATTTAGTTTTTTAATTTACATCCAAGTTAGTCAGCATATAATGCAACAATGATTTCAGGAGTAGATTCCTTAATGCCCCTTACCCATTTAGCCCATCCCCCTTCCCACAACCCCTCTAGTAACCCTCTGTTCTCCATACTTAAGAGTCTCTTATCTTTTGTCCCCCTTCCTGTTTTTATATTATTTTTGCTTCCCTTCCCTTATGTTCGTCTGTTTTGTATCTTAAAGTCCTATATGAGTGAAATCATATGATATTTGTCTTTCTCTGACTGACTAGTTTCGCTTAGCATAGTACTGTCTAGTTCTATCCACGTAGTTGCGAATGGTAAAATTTCATTCTTTTTGATTGCCAAGTAATACTCCATTGTGTGTATATATACATATATATATGTATATGTATATGTATATGTATATGTATATATACCACATCTTCTTTATCCATTCATCTATCGGTAGAAATTTGGGCTTTTTCCATAGTTTGGCTATTGTTGATAATGCTGCTATAAACATTGGGGTGCATGTGCCCCTTTCAAACAGCACACCTGTATCCCTTGGATAAGTACCTAGTAGTGCAATTGCTGGTCATAAGGTAGTTCTATTTTTAATTTTTTGAGGAACGTCCATACTGTTTTCCAGAGTGACTGCACCAGTTTGCATTCCCACCAGCAGTGCAAAAGGGTTCCTCTTTCTCCACATCCTCACCAATATCTGCTGTTGCCTGAGTTGTTCATGTTAGCCATTCTGACAGGTATGAGGTGTTATCTCATTGTGGTTTTGATTTGTATTTCCCTGATGATGAGTGATGTTGAGCCTTTTTTCATGTGTCGGTTGGCCATCTGGATGTCTTCTTTGGAGAAGTGTCTATTCATGTCTTTTGCCCATTTCTTCACTGGATTATTTGATTTTTGGGTGTTAAGTTTGATAAGTTCTTTATAGATTTTGGATACTAACCCTTTATCTGATATGTCGTTTGCAAGTATCTTCTCCCATTCCATCAGTTGCCTTTTGGTTTTGCTGATTGTTTCCTTCATTGTGCAGAAGCTTTTTATTTTGATGAGGTCCCAATAGTTCATTTTTGCTTTTGTTTCCCTTGCCTCTGGAGAGGTGTTGAGTAAGAAGTTGCTGTGGCCAAGATCAAAGAGGTTTTTGCCTGCTTTCTCCTTGAGGATTTTGATGGCTTCCTGTCTTACATTTAGGTCTTTCATCCATTTTGAGTTTATTTTTGTGTATGGTGCAAGAAAGTAGCCCGGGTTTATTCTTCTGCATGTCGCTGTCCAGTTTTCCCAGCACCACTTGCTGAAGAGACTGTCTTTATTCCATTGGATATTCTTTCCTCCTTTGTCAAAGATTAGTTGGCCATACATTTCTGGGTCCATTTCTGGGTTCTGTATTCTGTTCCATTGATCTGAGTGTCTGTTTTTTTGCCAGTTCCATATTGTCTTGATGATTATAGCTTTGTAATACAGCTTGAAGTCCGCAGATACGTAACTTTTTAAAGTTAACATTGTGGTGGATAAGTTTTATTTTCCCTCAGTTATCTCTTAGATTCATTGTCAGAGAAGTGGTATTAACTGTGTCAATTATTTTATTATCTAGGGTATCATCTCCTTTGAGAAATCTTTATAGATTTCAAATTTCTTTATATTTTTTATTCCCAGCTAATAGTTTTTTATTTGTTTTTTTGCTTGGTTTTCTATGTACTGTCATAAATGAGATTGCAATGGTGGAGAAGACAGTGAAAAAGATAATGAGTGAATGAAAGAATGAAAAAGTGCCCTAATCCCTTGGTCAGTCCAGTTTGAATTGATTGTTCTCTATAACCTATACCCCGGGATCTTTCTTCACCTTCAACCTGGGCATTATCTTTCCACCTCTCCTCTGTTGGATCCCTCTTTCCTACTTTTGCATCTTTCTCTACCTTCATTTAGTTTATTATATACATATTCCAGATGGAGACATCAGATACTTATGGCAGACACAGGGCCTTCAGTGTTTATCAAAGTGTGCTACACAGAAAACCTGCATCCGAATTATCTAGACTATGTGTTAAAAATTCAAACTGGTGTCCCCCATTCCAAGCCTATTAAATTCAGAATCTCTTGAGTGTGGGGTCTGGGAATCTGAATTTCAACAAATATCTCCAACTAAGTTTGAGAACTCCTGTTCTAGTATTCTAAAATTTCAAACTTACCAATTAATGGAAATCTTAATAGATTCTCTGTTTGTTTTCCCATACTTCTCATGTGGTTTAAGAGAAGGAAAATAAGTTGTATGACAGAGAAAACAGGTTATGTGAAATTAGATCACTGGTTGCTGGATTAGAACTAGTGCAGGGAGTTAAGAAATCAGGAAGAGGAAAAATTCTGCAAGTTAGCAGGAAGGGAGTAGTGTGTGTGGCAACTCTGACTTAGAAAAAATTAGCATTCCCTTAACATTTGTATGTAAACATAATTCATTTTTGTGATTTCTCCTTGTTACTACCAAAAAACGACATAAATATTGAGAGAATATTTCATATATGACTATCAAGGTATAAATAAATAATGGACTTTATCAGATGCCCTTAAATCAGGAAAATCTAGACTTTTATGATGCTTACATGTGTTAATTGGAAAAATAACTCAGTAAGCCTAAGCAAACAAACAAACAAAATAAGACTTTAAGAAAATGTTCCAGTTTAGTGAACTTAATTGTATGATTTAATTGAAAAAAATACAACATAATAGCATTATTATGGAATGTTCACACACAAATCAGTAACAGAGCAGAGATTTTTCCAATAGTGTGAGTAAAGGAATTTAGAGAACATTTTAAGAGATTTGTAAGGGAGCACCTGGAGTAACAAAATTTGATTAAGGATGCTTACCATGGATTCCGACAGGGGAAGTCATGCATAATTAGTATATTGGAAATTCTTTAAAGAGCTTTTTATGATGGATGAGGAAAAGCCCGTTGATACTATTATTGTTTTAAAACTTAGTCTAGTGTTCATACTGGGTATTAATACTAGATTTCAAAATATGAAACAGAGTTTTTAAAATATGGAATTTGGTGCTATAGTTCATTTTGGAGGTGTGGATAGCCAATTTTGTTCTATTTGTCGTCAATATTTTGGTTATACAATTGGATTATTTTAGAATATTATAAATAATTATTTTGTAGTGATAATCTTTTTTTCTTGAATAAAATCGTAAGTGGGGTGATGGGATGTGAATTTCCTCAGCTAAAATAAAAGCAAAACAGAATTTTCAGTTTACAGATTTACTTTACAGATGACACTTAAGGACAGATAATCCTTAACATTATGCTTTAACTCCCCTAAACAGTTAAGACATAAACATAATATTAAATCTGAAAAGATGGGGCACCTGGCCGGCTCAGTCAGAAGAGCATGTGACTTATGATCTTGGGGTTGTGAGTTTGAACCCCACATTGGGTGTAGAGCTTACTTCAATTAAAAAAAACTTTTTTAAAAATCTGAAAAGGTAAAATTTATTTTTATTAATCTATTAAAATTACCTTATAGTTTTTATATTTACATTTTATATTTTAATACAGTTTAATTGGCAAGCACATATAACAGTAATGATTAAATCAGAGGATTTGTTAAATGAGTTTACATACAAAGATTTATTAGATTATCTTCTATACATATCTTCCCATTAAAGTACCTTTGGTGAACTTTATCTAATTTCTGGACATTAAGGTCACAGATTTTATGAGATAATCTAATTAAGCAACTCAGAAAACTGAGACTTAGAACAGTTGTCTGTCCTATCCAAAGTGGATCAGCTGGAATAGCTGGGACTGGAGCCCATTTTCTGAGTTCTAGAACAGTATTTTTTCGTTATGGGGAAATGCCACAAATATTGTTTTTATTACATTTTAAATGCTGTGTGTCCTCGCTTAAATATGAGTTAACATAACCATGAAAATAACATGAAACATCTGTTTGTAATCATAACAGAATAACTAGTATCAGACTAGCCATCCCATTTTAAATGACTTGAATTGGAAAAAATATATGAAACAATAATTTTTAGACATGAGATAATGAGGAGTCAAGATTGAGAGAAGAAAAATTGAAGTGAGTCCTACAATTGACCCCATCTTTATACCTGGAGGTAGTTTTTGGACCTGTGGTATAGGGAAAGATAATCCAAGAAAACACAGTATTCTCCCCAAGCTGAGGAGAAAGACAAGAAAGTTGTAAGAGGTAGAAATATCAGGAATTTTCCCTGAAATGCCATAAATGAGGGAGCTATTTAGGTAATAGTCTCTATAGGTCCCTTTGTGTCTTTGACTAGATATTAAGTTGTTTATGTACGAGGTGAACTCTACAAGGTTTGGCATAAACAACTAACTACCAGGGAAAAAACAACTAATGGGGATGTGAAAAGGAAATAACTATGGAAGTATGCACAGAGTGGGGATACAATTGTGTTTTGACCTGTCATAGGAGAGAGATTTTGTTGAACATATGGAAAATTCACAAAGATCCCTGAAAAGGTAATCATTATCCAGGAGAAGAGTCAATCAATAGAAATAGACTCCCCAGAGTTCATAGTAAAGGACATCCCAAAAGCTAGTATAAATGTGTCAAGGAATTAAAGAAAAATATGAATATAATATGAAGAGAAATGGAAACTAAAAATAGAATCAATGGAAGTTCTAGAATATCTTAAATGGAAAAAAAAATCCACTGGATGGGTTTTACACCAGATTAGACATTCGAGAAGAAAATATCAGTGAATTTCATGACAGTGTAATGGAAACTGTGCAAACTAAGTCTACTATAGAGAAGGAAAAGGAAAAGACTGAAAAAAGGACAGTGTCAATAATTTGTGGGTTAATATCAAGCAGTCTTATAGATATATAATTGGAGCCTAGAAAGACTGGGGGGAAGGAGAATATATTTGAAGAAATAATGGCCAGAATTTTTTCTGAGTTCCTGAAAAATGTCAAACACAGATCTAAGAAGCTCAATGAAAGCCCAGGAGATGCAAAGGAATTAGAATAGTCAAATTTAGAAGAATTATACTACTTGACTTTAGCATTTATTATAAAGTAATCAAGATATAATGATTTTGGCGGGGCATCTGGGTGGCTCAGTCGATTGAGTGTCCGACTTTGGCTTAGGTCATGATCTTGCAGTGTATGAGTTCAACCCCACATAGGGCTCTCTGCTGTCAAAGCAGAACCTGCTTCAGATCCTCTGTCCCCATCTCATTTTCCCTCCCCCACTTTTGCTCTCTCAAAACTAAATAAACATTGAAAAACAAAGATATAATGCTTTTGGATACAGATAAGGATACACATAAAAAGCAATGGAAGGAAACGGACCCACACATAGAGGCAAATTATTTTTGATAATTCATTGGGGAAAAGACAGTCTTTTTTTTTTTTTTTTGAAAAGACATCTTTTTAACAAATATTGCTGAAAATTAGTTATCTGTGTTAAAAATTATCTTGATCCATACCTCATACTATCACAAAACTTAATTTAAATATTGATCAGAGATCTAATCATCAAAATTAAAACTAATAGTTCTAGGAGGAAATCCTTGCAATTTGAGGGTAGGCAAAGACTTCTTAGATGGGACTAAAAACATATGAACTAAAAAATAAAAAAGATTGGGGCGCCTGGGTGGCGCAGTCGGTTAAGCGTCCGACTTCAGCCAGGTCACGATCTCGCGGTCCGTGAGTTCGAGCCCCGCGTCAGGCTCTGGGCTGATGGCTCAGAGCCTGGAGCCTGTTTCCGATTCTGTGTCTCCCTCTCTCTCTGCCCCTCCCCCGTTCATGCTCTGTCTCTGTCTGTCCCAAAAATAAATAAAAAACGTTGAAAAAAAAAATTTAAAAAAAAAATAAAAAAAATAAAAAAGATTAAATGTGCCTTATCCAAACAAACACACAAAAAAAGAAAACTTCTCTTCAAAAGACAACATTAATAAAATGAAAAGTCTAGCCAGAGATTGGGAGAAAATAATCAGAAAACACACATCTGACAAAAACAGAACAAAATTTGTATCATAATATATCAAGATCTCTGACAACTCAATAGAAGACCAACAACACAATTAAAAAAATACATTTTACTGAAAAAGAAAACCCATAGAAATCAACCATAAGAACATGAAAAGATGTTCAACAGTAGTCATCAAAGAAATACAAATTAAATGCAGAATTAGGTTCCACTATGCACACATTAGAATGGCTAAAATTTTAAAAAGACTGGTAATAATACTAAGTGTTGGTCAGTATGTGGAGTAACTGAAAGTCTCACATAATAGCAAATGAGAATGCAAAATGATATAGCCACTTTGCAAGCCAGTTTGGCAATTTCTCATAAAGTTAAACATATACTTACCACACAATCTAGCAATCCCCTTTCTAGGTATTTACCTAGTAGAAATAATGTTTATCAATGCAAAGACTTCTGGTGAATGTTCAGTGTAGCTTTATTCATAAAAGCCCCAACTAGAAACTATGGAGAAGTCCATCAACAAATGATTGGACAGTCTTTTGCCTGTTGGCTGGGGCCTGTCGTACACCGCTTCAGGGAGGGGCTCCACTGCAGCTATGGGCTTGTTGCTTTTCTGGGCACCACTCCCCCCACCCCACTCTGCCTGCCTGACATGGTGTGCTATCGCACCAATTCCTCCCCGGCTCTTGTACGCTGCTCTGAGCAGCATCACTCTTTAGATCAGAAAGCTGGTGGGCACTATGGAGAAGAAATAAAACAATAAAAAAATAGAGGAGGTGCTGGATGAGGGGGAAGAGAAATATGTGGTGGAAAAAGTTCTTGACGGTTGAATGACAAAGGGCGAAGTGGAGTATCTTCTAAAGTGGAAGGAGTTCTCAGATAACATGTGGGAGCCAGAAGAGAGCCTGGATTGCCCTGATCTCATTGCCAAGTTTCTACAGTCACAGAAAACAGCACTTGAGACGGATAAACCAGAGGGAGGCAAGCTCAAAGCTGACTCTGATTCTGAAGATAAGGGAGAGGAGAGCAAACCAAAGAAAAAGAAGAGTCAGAAAAGCCACAGATTATTAGATCTACAGACTCGTGGAGAACTCATGTTCCTGATGAAATGGAAAAATGCTGCTGAGGCTGACCTAGTCCCTGCCAAGGAAGCCAATATCAAGTGCCCACCAGGTGGTCATATCCTTCAATGAGGAAAGGCTGATGTGGCATTCTTACCTCTCAGAGAACAATTACCAAAAAGATGACAAGAATTAACTCTCCTGAGTACTAGTGCTCCTGTCACGTCTGACTATGGGTTTCAAGTTAGAAGGGAAGGAGTTATACTTGTCTTGGCACCAGAGTTGGTTTGAGAAGATGTCCTTTGTAGAGTCAGTAGTACCATTTCTGTGCCCTACAGCAGCCCAAATGCTTTAAAGCCTTTCCATGCTGTGTAGTTTGCACACCCATCCCAGGAAGAGAAAGGGGGAGAAATGTTGCAAGGCAGCCCATTATGTACTTTTCTGAGAAAGGCAAAGGGCCTTCCATGAAGGACAAAACTTACAGAGTGGGTGTGTGGGAGAGCAGAAGATACTGTAGATCTCCAAAGTACATCTATCTCCACAATTCACAACCTTCTTCCCAATACTGTTAACTCTGCATTTTTACAGTGTAGCATGTGTATAGTTTTTGGCTGTTACTAGTGTATTAGTTGGGGCTGTGACTAGTGTATTATTTGGGGTTGGGAAGGAACAGAGATGGGTAGGACTTTTTTTGTTAAAATTTGAGATCTGACTGGGGAAATGGTAAAACAATGAAAAGAATAAACCAGCAGTGATTTGGTTCTGTGTCCAGAATATTTTATCTTTTCAAAAATGTCATTGGCAACCTAAATGAGGACTATGAGAAACTGTTTAAAAGCTGGGAATGCTGGAAATTTATAAGCCAAGGTATTCCCTTCTTGAGCTTAATGCTGTTCCCAACAAAGTACTAAACCAGTTAATAAATTACCAAAGCTGCCATTTGGGGAATGGAAATTGGTTGAGGAGGGAAAGTCTTATTGGAGCATATACATAGGCAGATCATTCTGTCTTAGAGGTGCAAATTTTTGAAATTGATAAGAAACCCTTTCTTTTCCAATTATGAAATGTTAAACATCAGTTTGTCTATCCAAGCCACTGGCTGAAGAATTTGGAGAGGGGAAGACGGTGCTATGGAAGGTGGAAGAGTAGGGAAAGACAAGGGCCCATGCTCCAAGGTTGGAAACTTCTTGGGGCCTGTTATTTGAACTTTGGCTTCTGAAATCAACAGGATTCAGTCACTGACAGTACAAGTTCATCAGATCACTTGAAGAACTGAATGATTTCAAAAGCCCTGGTCTCAGGAGATTAAACTTTCATACTGCCCCTACAGCATCTCAAGTGCTTTAAAGCCTTTCCATGCTGTGTAGCTTGCACACCCATCCCAGGACGGGAAAGGGGGAGAAATGTTGCAAGGCAGCCTATTCTGTACTTTTCTGAGAAAGGCAAAGGGCCTTCCATGAAGGATAAAACTTGCAGAATGAGAGCAAAAGATATTGTAGATCTCCAAAGTACATCTGTCTCCACAATCCACAACCTTCTTCCCAATAGTGTTAACTCTGCATTTTTACACTGCCCATGTACCAGGGGCAGTGGTTCACTTCGAAACACAAAACAAAACCAATTTTTTTATTCTAATAATTAATACAAAATGCTGTCTTCAATCATGAGATCCATCAGTTCTCCGCATCGCCTAGACCTGCATCTAGAACTCCACTGTGAAATCTTGGTTTTAAACTTTATTTATTTTGAGAGAAGATGTGTGTGTGCATGCGCACAGAGGAGGGGCAGAGAGAGAGGGAGAGAGAATCTCAAGCAGGCCTCACATTGTCAGCGCAGAGCCCAACCCAGGGCTCAAACCCATGAACCTGAAGGTTATGACCTGAACGGAAATCGGTCAGACGCCTAACTGACCAAGCCACCCAGGCGTCCCAAGAATTTCCATTGTAAAATCTTTTTAGGCATGTGTTAAATTCCTGTGAAAACTTTAATATAACTTCATACCACATTGTCAGTTTTGTCTTAATAAAACTATAGAATTATAATTCTTTTTTTTTTAATTTTTTTTTTTTTTCAACGTTTATTTATTTTTGGGACAGAGCGAGACAGAGCATGAACGGGAGAGGGGCAGAGAGAGAGGGAGACACAGAATCTGAAACAGGCTCCAGGCTCTGAGCCATCAGCCCAGAGCCTGACGCGGGGCTCGAACTCACGGACCGTGAGATCGTGACCTGGCTGAAGTCGGACGCTTAACCGACTGCGCCACCCAGGCGCCCCTAGAATTATAATTCTTAAAAAAACAAAAAATAAATGAGTGCGTGAAAAAATTGTGATATATCCATACCAAAGAATATTGTTCAGCAATAATAAGGAGCAAATATTGTGGTAAGTGAAAGAAGTCAGAATAATACTTGCTATATGATTTCATTTGTGTGAAATTGTAGAAAAAAAAACCCTATTCTCTACTGACAGACAGGGATCAGTGGTTTCCTGGGACAAAGGGTACTGAATTGTGATTGGGAAAAGTCAGGAGGAATTTTGGAGAGTAAAGTATTCTATATTTTGATTGTAGTGGTGATTACACAGATATATTTTTTTCTACCTGCATTGAACTGTACGCTTAAAATAGGTACAATTTATTTCATGTAAATTACATGTCAAAATAGTATATTTAAAAAGCAAATAACAAGGGTGCCCGACTGGCTATGTATTATGCATCAAAATAGTAGATTTAGGGGCACCTGGGTGACTCAGGTCATGATCTCATGGTTCATGGGTTCGAGCCCCTGCATTGGGTTCTGTGCCGACAGTTCAGAGCCTGACGCCTGCTTCGTATTGTGACTCCTTCTCTCTCTGCCCCTCCCACCTGTGTTCTGTCTCTCTCTCTCAATTTTAAATGATAAGCTTTAAAAAAAAATAGTAGATTTAAAAAGCAAATAACAAGAGCCTGGCTGGCTCAGTCAGTGGACCAGGTGACTCTTGATCTCGGTGTTGTAAGTTTGAGCCCCATGTTGGGTGTAGGGATTGTTTAAAAATAAAAAAAACATCTTTAGGGGCACCTGGATGGCTCAGTTGGTTAAGCGTCCAACTTCGGCTCAGATGGTGATCTCACAGTTTATGAGTTCGAACCCCATGTGGGTCTCTGTCTCTCAAAAATAATAAACATTAAAAAATTTAATAAAAAAATTTTAAAAATCTTTAAAAATGATAGTAAATAAATAAAAAACAGGTAACGATATGCTTAGCATTATAAACATTTTAATGTAATCTGGGCTATTTAATTATTTTAAGAAGAGATTAAGGATAGAATATCTAAAGAGTATATATTAAAAGATTACTTGGAAAATCTCCTCTGGTTATCTATTTCTCATTCACATTTTAATAATAAAATGCCAGAACACCTACATTTCAAATTCACCAGAAATAATTGCTTTTACAAATCATAGTGATGTTCATTACTAGTAAGAGCACATAGTTAGATTTGTCATGCATTCTATCACCCACTCTTATGAGAATAAGACAAATAACAAACCAGTAAATTTATTTCCAGAATTTATTCAGAAAATTACCTTTAAGCTATTTAGTAAGATGGTTACAAATTCAGCCCAATCTCCTGGCATCTTCAGGTTGAAATAATGATCATATATTTTATTCTAAATCATTATAAAATGTTGGTCTTAGCAGAGAGTTATGCTAAGTACATTTTATTACATTTTAATTCTTTGAAAATTCACAATGTATTTGGCAGTCTTTCAGTTACCAAAAAAAAAAAAAAAGAATCTGTAAAAACAGATTCCCTTTCTCAAAATATTCATGATAAATTGTATTCTCTTCTACTGAACAAGTATAATTAATTGCCAAAGGTGAAATGCTTTTAGTAATTCAATGAATTATATTCATAATTATCCATTATTTTCACAGTTTTCAGCTTGCTAAATTTCTTTTAAAATTCTTCTCTGGGTTCTTAATTAAATGATTTGCTTTTTAGCTTTATATAGTGAGCACTGTTGTAATCTATTTGCTATACAAATACTGAGTTAGCTGAAACAATGTTCCTCATTTGAGGAACCTGGACCAAAAATTTTTTTATCTATTATTTAGGCTGACTTTAGCTGCAAATAACAGAGAATCCTAATTTAAACAGACTAAAGCAAAAAAACAAATCAAAAAATCAAGAGTTAGGGCAGTTTCAAGTGTAGCATGATAGGATTCCAGTTAAATTATTTTTAATTTTCTGGATTTTATGCTTTTTCTGGATTTTGTGCCAGTGGCAGAAAAGGACTATCTCTTCCCTATGAATGATGAAGCCTTTCCCAGAAGTGCTTCCTTATTTCTCATTGGCAGAACTAGAATGGCAATACTCCTAAACTGACAGGAGACATGGGACTGCCATGATTGACCTAGATCGATCAAGATAAGTGTAGCCTTCTTTGAGTCCAAAGGGGTAAAAATGAACCTCTAAATAAAATCAGGACACTGAGGATGGGACAACTAACAGAATTTGTACAAATGTGAAGACATTTTCTTATTTATTTCCTAAGGTCAGTATAAGGTTTGTGCTCTGGTAGTAAAAAGAAATGGAATTATTTGGAAATTTCCTTTTCTAGAATTACACATTCTTTAATTATAGCATAATTTGTCAGAAATTTTATTTGCTAAATTTAACAGACTGTTAACAATATAAAATTCATGATGAAATGAGTGTAAATTAGACATAATGTGTATTAACTTCCATTAATTTGTTAATTCACAATATTTTTATGACTACTAATGAAGGCCAAGCACCTGGATCTAATGGTGAGTAAAACCAGCCATAGGTATGTTCTCATGGAGCTTTTATTTATTTTAATGTTTATTTATTTGGACAAAAAGAGAGCATGTGTGTGAGTGGGAAAGAGACTGAAAAAGAATCCCAAGCAGGCTCCACTCTGAGTGTGGAGCTGACCCAGGGCTTGATCTGATGACCATTAGATCATGACCTGAGCCAATATCAAGGGTCGGATGTTTAAACTGACTGAGCCACCCAGTTGCCTCCTCATATAGCTTGTAGTATAGTGGTGGCAAAAGCCATTTGTATAAAGGTCACATTATTACTTTATTTTTTATAAAGATTTTAGTTTTAAGTAATCTCTACATCCAATGTGGGGCTCAAACTTAAAATCGCAAGATCAAGAGTCACATGGTCTACTGAGTGAGCCAGCCAGGCACCACTAAAAGCCTCATTACTGAATATGGAGTAGGTGGCATAAGGAAGTCATCTGAGAAGAGATAAGCAGAATTTATCTGGGTACATACAGAGGATATTGAGTATGGTAACCTTTTCAAGCAGAGAGCACAGTATATCAAAAGACTATTGTAGGGTGAGCAGGATGAATCCCATAAATTAAAAGTTTAACATATGACCTGTCCTTGCAGGAAAGGTTACAGATTTTTCCCTCAAAGAACAGTGAGAATTCATGTAAGTGGTTTTAGTTAGGAGCAGAAAAGAAGGTAACCAGATTTACATTTTTTAATAAATTACTTTGGTGTTGTGGAAAACAGATTGGGTGGGCCAGGTAGATGCAGGGCAACTATTAGCTAACTATATTGCTAGAGTCCTGGTGACAGGAAATAGATGGAAAATATCATCATAGATGGAAATAGATGGAAAATATCTATATTGTCAGGAAATAGATGGAAAATAAAACATTGGGGCATTGGTTAGATTGCCTGAAAAGCTAATTTCGAGTGAGGCAGGAAGAAGGCTAGGACTGATCTTGAAGAACTGCAGTGAATGAATAGAGGAGGATGAACCTATGAAGAAGAAGAAAAAGGAGGACAAAACTTAGTAGATTATCATATTTCAGAATTCAAAGGTAAAAAGAGTTGAGAGAAAGAGGAAACAGTCAAACACTACTGAAAAATAAAAATAGGGGCGCCTGGGTGGCGCAGTCGGTTAAGCGTCCGACTTCAGCCAGGTCACGATCTCGCGGTCCGTGAGTTCGAGCCCCGCGTCAGGCTCTGGGCTGATGGCTCAGAGCCTGGAGCCTGTTTCCGATTCTGTGTCTCCCTCTCTCTCTGCCCCTCTCCCGTTCATGCTCTGTCTCTCTCTGTCCCAAAAATAAATAAAAAACGTTGAAAAAAAAATAAAGAAAAATAAAAATAAATGACAATTAAGAAAATGTTCTTTGGATTTGTCAACATGGTAGTCATTGGTAATCTTTGTGAGAGTAATTTCAGTAAAATAACACAGACAGTCAGACTGTAGTGGCCTCAGAACGAGCGGGAAAAAGGAAATGGAAACAGAAGCTTGCGCAAATCTTTTAGAGACTTACCTGTGAAAGGAAGGAGTAGCTGGTGGGAGATGTGGGGGTAAGGGAAGATTTAACTTCTAAGATAGGAAAGCCTTGATCATGTTTAAGTACCAGTAGGAAAAATCTCATTGAGAAGGAATAGTTGAATACATATGAAAGAGAAGAAATGATAGGTAATATATACTGCTTTAAAAGTTGAGAGCAAACATAACTAAAAGCGTAGGTGGAATATTGGTGTTAGTAGGAACAGGGACTCTTACAACTAGAGGGAAAAGGAGGGGATATGTGTAAAATAGGTAAGCTTTTAGTTTTATTTATTTATTTTTTTTAATTTTTTTTTAACGTTTATTTATTTTTGAGACAGAGAGAACAGATCATGAACGGGAGAGGGTCAGAGAGAGGGAGACACAGAATCTGAAACAGGTTCCAGGCTCTGAGCTGTCAGCACAGAGCCTGATGCGGGGCTCGAACTCACAGACTGAGATCATGACCTGAGCCGAAGTCGGACACTTAACCGACTGAGCCACCCAGGCGCCCCAAGCTTTTAGTTTTAGTAGCAAGAGGATAAGGCTTCAATTTTCTCTCTGATGTAAGGTCAAAAGTAAAGAGGGAAGTAGGGGAGAAGAGGCCTGGTGGAGACAGCTGAGCAAAGATGGTTTGAAATATTCATTATGGTAAGTATAAGAGAGAGTTGACCAAGCAAATGAAATAGAAGTGACTAGGCAGCATTGAGGGGCCATGGATTTTGGTGAGTATAAATAATACTAATGCTGATATGATCATTTGTGTGATTTCTCCAGGAGCACCAAGATTCTTGGTATGTGCACCACAAGTAGATAGTAAGCATCAGCCAGGGTTAGGATTTTTATCCA
Source organism: Neofelis nebulosa (assembly GCF_028018385.1). NCBI lineage: Eukaryota > Metazoa > Chordata > Mammalia > Carnivora > Felidae > Neofelis > Neofelis nebulosa. Next base: position 85,631,162 of record NC_080791.1, on the reverse strand, counting down.
TGAATGAGGAAGAATGAATGGAGCGAAGGAAGATGGTCACTTGAAGGTCAGGCTGTTTTGTTTGTTCAGTAAATGAGTTGGGAAGAAATCTTGAAATAGCATTGTAAGTAACACCACTTCCCACCTTCCCATCCACTCCCACCACTTTGAGATTGTGATATGAGAGAGTAAAATCCCAGCACTTGAGAGGAGTCTGAGAAAATTAATGAACTCAGGGAGACAGCCTGGTTTCTTTTAAAAGAGCCTGAGGGCCGAGTTGATTTGGTTGCTGAGGGGAAGCATTTTCAGATTGCACAATGCAAAGACCCTCTTGCTGTAGTGTGAAAGCATCCATAAAATATGTAAATAAAGAGTGTGGCTGTTTTCCAAGACTTTATTTATGGACACTGAAATTTTAATTTTAATGTGACAAAATACTATTCTTCTTTTGATTTCTTTTAACATTGAAAATTGTACAGGGGCGCCTGGGTGGCTCCGTCGGTTGAGTTTCTGGCTCTTGATTTTGGCTCAGGTCATGATCTCTCAGTTCGTGGTCTCTCAGTTTGTGGGATTGAGCCCTGCATTGGGGTCTGTGCTGGGAGTTGGGAGCCTGCTTGGGATTTTCTCTCTCTCCCTCTGCCCGCGCCCCCCCCCCCACCCCGTATGTGCACAGTCTCTCTCTCTCTCTCTCTCAATAAATAAATAAATAAACCAATAAATAAACATGTAAAAAATTTTAAATTTATACAAATTATTCTTAGCCCATAGGCCATACAGAAATAGGCCATGGCTCGAATTAGCCCATGGTGTACAGGCTGCTGACCCTTGCTGAAAAAGAGTTTGTGGGGAAGTAGAAATCAGGGCTTTTACTTCTGAATGTTTACACATAAAACATGCCTACATTGGTTTGTTTTTTTTTTATAAATTTTTTTTTAACATTTATTCATTTTTGAGACAGAGAGAGACAGAGCATGAACGGGGGAAGGTCAGAGAGAGAGGGAGACACAGAATCCGAAACAGACTCCAGGCTCTGAGCTGTCAGCACAGAGCCCGACGCGGGGCCCGACCTCACAGACTGTGAGATCGTGACCTGAGCTGAAGTTGGGACGTCCAACTGACTGAGCCACCCAGGCGCCCCATGTCTACATTGTTGATTTGACTCACTCAGCCAGGGGTAATGTTGAGCTCTCTCACCTGGACTGGGGTAGTAGTGAGCCAAACCCAGAGGCTGTAGACTATGTAACCGCACCACCTCCATGGTGGCCATTCCAGAAGTTGCAAACTTGGCACCGGATATGCCCATGGGTGGAGGTAACTCCCAGAACTATAAACAGATTACACTAAAAACAGTTTGTGGAAAAATCTCTTCTCAGCTGTTTATTAAGAAGAGTCTGGTTTTACAGCATGATGGTTTTAAATTTCAGTATCTGAAGTGTTCTCTACAACCTCTGCTGTAAGAAATTAACAAAATGTGAATTTATAAAAATAATATTTTAACAAGCTTAACAGGTACAAATGAATGGAAATGGTATTTTAATTAACCTTAATAGTACAGTAAGATGACACTGTTAAATATTTTCAGTTGTGAATTATAAGAATGACCTTACAAGTAGAGGCTTCATTTCAGACTTTTTGACAGAAATTTATATTGATACTAATTCATACCACTGATAAGTTACTCTGAGAAAGTGATTACTGAAGGTTGGCATTGCTTAAGCACTGCAAGGATCTTTTATACAGAAAATATGAGAGAATGACAGCGTTGCTGATGCGTTATTAATTACTAGTATCTGATTTTCTAATGCTGGCTTTTATACTCACTTAACTCTTAAAATTTGGCTTGCACAAACATTTTACTGATGTTTGGGCACAATGAAAAGAGGGATCTTTGAGTTAGGAAGCTGTGTAATTTCACTTGGCTGTTTTTTTAAAATACAAAGATGGCAATATTTGAAATAATTTTGAAAATCATTGAAATTTTAGTTGAAGTAAATGGGACTAGCTTTAAATAGTTCACATTTTACTTAGTTTAGTTAGTAAATTATAACTTTGGACAAGGGTATTTAGATATTGAACCTTCACTAGTAAGTAACTGGGGAGTATAATTTGTACCAAAGGGCTTCATTGAACTTTTAAATAATAGATTTGTAATATTAAGAAACCGAGAACTAAACATAAAGAATGGAAAGATCAAGAATATAGGGAGCCAAAGGAGGAGGCTCTATGGGGCCAACTGTAGATTCTTAGTAGTATTCAGAGATGATTGGCTAAGGAAGAATGTGTACTGAATTATATCCTGTTAATATTTCTGTCAATGAGGGTGGTGGTGGTAAAAGAATAATCTTTGGGCACAAAGTCACATGGAATAAAGTGACCATTAGGAGAATTTTGCTAGAGATGAACTGTATTCATAAAGTGTTTTTAAAAACACAGGGGTGGATCCCATGCCAATGTCAGTCAGTATGTTCCACTCTCTTTTCTGTCTAAAGTTCACTTTCTTCTGATAACTTCTCTCTTCTATTCTGAATATTACTTTATAAGCATCTTTAGTAAAGGTTTCAATCCATGGATAGGCGTCCTAGGTGAACTTGTGGGTAGTAATCACTACAGAAATTGGCCCAAGAGAGTGGGAAGGAAAGCAGGAAGAGTAACATTTAGAGTCACCAGCATTATTACCTTATTTTATTGGGTGGCAAGGACCAGACCCAGCCACTGGGCTCTTCCAAATTAGATATTCCAAAATACTCATTTTGTCTGACTTATGAGGACATAGGGCATTGGTCAGGTATTGAATCCATGCACCGACACCCTCCAGGTGGGGAGATTGGTGGTCAGTGAATTTGCTCCACATGACAGAGTTTATAGTCACTTGTGAAATACATTGCAAGTATGTTGTAATTATTTAACCTAGGTAAAGCACTGATATTGTAAATATTTCCTTCATAGATTACAGGGTTCAAGATTATTCCCGTAACATCATTCTTAATCATAAACAGATATTCCTTCTTGATTTTGAGAAAAAGATCAGTAATACAGTTTCTGAAGAATTGCCCCAAACTCTGGATTGCAGCTAGTATGGAAGAAAGACACACAATCCTGTGAATGCCCATGGCAGTATGTGGCTCATGAGAACATTATTGGTCATGTATAGAGGTAGTATAAAGACTGAGAACCTCTGATGTAATATGGCAAAGGCCAATTTGTCAAATTAAATTTGTCAATTAGATATTTGCCTCTTAAATGCAACACACATCACTTGATATAGCAACTAGATAAACCAAATCAGTCACAATGTTTGAAAGTTGTTCTCCAGACTGAAAGGAGAGTACAGCTTTGTCCCTATATACACATTAAGCTGTTTAAATATGTTTGTTGTCACAAAGAAATTGAGTTGATTGAGCTAAGACTAGGATTACAGGCCCCAATTTTAAAGTAAGTATAGTAATCCCTATCAGAATAACACCAGCATTCTTCACAGGGCTACAGGGCAAACAATCCTAAAATTTGTATGGCACCAGAAAAGACCCTGAATAGCCAAAGCAATTCAGAAAAAGAAAACCAAAGCTGGAGGCATCACAATTCTGGACTTAAAGCTGTATTATAAAGCTGTAATCATCAAGACAGTTTGGTACTGGCACAAAAACAGACACATAGATCAGTGGTACAGAATAGAGAACCCAGAAATGGACCCACATATGTATAGCCAACTAATCTTTGACAAAGCAGGAAAGAATATCCAATGCAAAAAAGACTGTCTCTTTGGTAAAACTGGACAGCAACATACAGAAGAATGAGCCTGGACCACTTTCTTATACCATACACAAAAACAAACTCAAAATGGATGAAAGACCTAAACGTAAGACAGGAAACCATCAAAATCCTAGAGGAGAAAGCAGGCAACAACCTCTCTGACCTTTCAGGTTTTTTTAGTATCCCCTGTATGAATCTTTATATAGTTTGGATATTAGGCCATTATTCAGTACATCATTTACAGAGATCTTTTCCCATTCCGTAGGTTGCCTTTTTGTTTTGTTTTGTTGATGGTTTCCTTCACTGTGCAAAAGCTTTTTAGTTTGATGTAGTCACAGTATTTTTGTTTGTTTGTTTTGCTTTTGTTTCCCTTGTCTGAGGAGACATATCTAGAAAAATTTTGCTAAGGTTGATGTCCAAGCGGTTACTGACAATGTTTTCTTTTAAGAGTTTTATGGCTGAAGAAACAAGAGTGCAGCGTGAACATGGGGAAGCAAAAGAAAGCAAGAAAGTATGCAACCATGAAGTGAATGCTTAGTCTCCGAAATCAGAGGCTTAAAGAGAAGGATAGATTGAAACCTAAAAAGAAAGAAAAGAAAGATCCCAGTGCACTCAGGGAAAGAGAAGTCCCCCAACATCCTTCCTGCTTATTCTTCCAATATAACACACAGCTGGGCCCACCTTGCCACATCCTGGTGGTATCAACTTTATCAACTTTTCCATTAAAGCCAAACTTGACTTAGTACAATCAGTGATACACTGTCCGTATGCCAAGTGTATCCCTTGTATAACTGACTGTGTAATGGCTGAAACTGAGAAATTGGGGTAAAAGTTGGCTCTAAGGATTGCCAAGGATCCAAGATTTGAATGATTACCATGCACACGCAAAGGAACCTATGCAGATGACTGCTTAGTACAGAGAGTAACTCAGCACAAGTGTTACATTGTGGCCACCGTTGACCGGGACCTTAAATGAAGGATCCGGAAGATCCCTGGAGTTCCCATCATGTACATTTCTAACCATAGGTACAACATTGAGCAGATGCCAGATGATTATGGAGTCCCTTGGTTCTAATTCTAACACTCTAAAGATAGAGATCCTCTGCCTTCCTTTACCAACTTTTTCTGTTTCCAGTTCATGTAGCAATACGCTATAACATGAATTATTCTCCTTCTTACCCATTTGCTCTGTTATGAGCTAAGTATGGTTAAATACACTCACTTTTGATGTTGTTTTGAAATTGATATTTTGTATCATTTTGAATTTTGTTGCATCTTTTTATAAATCAGGTGATTGCACACATTAAAAAAAGAGTTTTATGGCTTCAAGTCTTACATTTAGGTCTTTGATCCATTTTGGGTTTATTTTTGTGTGCAGTATAAGAAAGTGGTCCTGTTTCATTCTTTTGCATGTAGCTATCCAGTTTCCCCAACACTATTTATTGAAAAGAATGTCTTCTCCCCGTTGTATATTCTTGCCTCCTATGTCATAAATTGATCATATAAGTGCGGGATTATTTCTAGGTTCTCAATTCTGTTCATTGATCTATGTGTCTTTTTTGTTCTGTCAGTGCCATACTATTTTGGTTATTATAGCTTTGTGGTATATATAGTTTGAAATCTGGGTGCATGACACTTCCAGTTTTGTTCCTCCTTCTCAAGATTGCTGTGGCTACTCCAGGTCTTTTGTGGTTCCATACAAATGTTACAATTATTTTTTCTAGTTCTATGAAAAACACTATTCGTATTCTGAAAAGGATTGCCTTGAATCTATAGATTGCTTTGGGTAATATGGACATTTTAACAATATTAATTCTTCTAATCCATGAACATGGTATATCTTTCCATTTGTTTGTATTGATTAAGACCAATATAAAAGTAATATCCTTCCTGGGCATGTGGGTGGCTCAGTTGGTTAAGCGTCCAACTCTTGATTTCAGCTCAGATCATGATTTCACAGTTTATAAGATCAAGCCCCACATAGGCTCTGCACTGTCAGTACACAGCCTGCTTGGGATTCTCTCTCTCTCTCTCTCTCTCTCTCTCTCTCTCTCTCTCTCTCTCAAAAACAAATACATAATTTAAAAATAAAATGAAATAAAACTAACATCTTGACATTGTAAATTAATGAAAAATATAGAAAATACCAAGAATGATATAAAAATTTCCTGGGGCGCCTGGGTGGCTCAGTTGGTTAAGCATACGACTCGTGATTTTGGCTCAGGTCATGATCTGAGGGTTCATGAGTTTGAACTCTGCTTCGGGCTTTGCACTGATAGTGTGGAGCCTGCTTGGGATTCTCTCCCTCCTCTTTTCTCTTCCCCTCCCCTGCTCATGCTCTCTTTCCCTGTGTCTCTAAATAAATAAAACTTAAAAAACAAAAAAAATAGATAAAACTTTCCTTCAGTTCTAGCATTTATTAGTATGTAACTACTTTTTAATATTTATTGCATCTCTTTTCTCTTTTTTATTAATATTTGTTTTTTATTTACTTTTATTTCATTTATTATTTTTTTTTAAGTAAGCTCTGAACCCATCTTGGGGCTTGAACTCATAACCCTGAGATCAAGAGTCACCAGGTACCCCAGTTGGTGTGTTTTTAAAGTAAAATTATGATATAATAATTGTAACTGTTTTTTTTCTTATCATATTTTAGGAATATTTTCTAAATAATCAAATTTCATTTTATAATATAATTTGTATAGCCATTTAGTATAGAAAGGACTTTCAATGTTTATTCAATTTAGCCAGAGCTTATTGTAATAAATTATTTATAGTTTTTTTCTACGCTCTCTTGGTAGGTTTTAGATACTTGCACAATGAGAATGAACCTAAATTCACCAGCCAGATATCTTTATGATTTGTATGGCAGAACAATTAAAGATATTTCAAAAGGTAAGTCACAAAGATTTTACAAGCTCTATGATCACATTTCAAAAGACATTTGCATAATTTATATATATAAACATATATGTATATAAATATATATGAATATATATGAACATATTTATATATATGAAAACAGATATAATAAAAGTTTAGTTTTAACATGGGAAATATTCCTATACAAAAGGAAATTATGGAATGGATTAAGGTTTGAAGAATTTTTATTTCAGCTTGTGTTGGTCCATTTGGGCAGTTATAACAAAAATAGCATAGGCTGAATGGCTTAAACAACAAACATTTATTTCTTATAATTATGAAGTCTGGGAAGACCAAGATCAAGGCCCTGGCAGATTCACTGTCTGTTGAGGGGCCCTTGACTGATTCATAGGCTGTTATCTTCTCATTGTGTCCTTATATGGTAGAAAGGGCAAGGGTACCTGGTGGGGTCTCTTGTATAAGGACACTAATTTCATTCATGAGGCCTCTACCCTTATGACCTAATTATCTCCAAACACTGTCACATTAGGTTTCAACATTTGAATTTTGGGGGGACACAAACATTCAGCCTATAGCACAGCTCAAGCTTAGATTTGAGAAAAATCATGAGTGTTTTAACCTTCATAAGCCATAATTTAATAAACAAAAGCAATTGATAAATTTTCATAACTTAACAGATACTTTCTATGGTATACAGCTTTCAAAGGAGAAAAATGAGAAATCATACTACTGTTGCTCAGATATAAAATTTTTAAATGTTTTGGTTAACTTCTAGAGGTTTTTCAAAAGTTATGAAATGTGTTCTAAAGCAATTTTATTGGGATGCCTGGGTGGCTCAGTTGGTTAAGCATCTGACTTTGGCTCAGGTCACAATCTCACAGTTCGTGGGTTCGAGCCTCGCATCAGGCTCTGTGCTAACAGCTCAGAGCCTGGAGCCTGCTTTGGATTCTGTGTCTCCCTTTCTCCCTCCCCTACCCCACATGTGTTCTCTCTTTCTCTCTCAAAAATAAATAAATAAACTTTAAAACAATTAAAAAATAAAACAATTTTATTCTATGTCTTTGTCAAAATATGAGACTTTCATCTGTTTCTAAAAGCACTGATTTGCTAGTCTCTAAGAGCAAAAATACCATGAATTCCACATTTGTACTTTTAAATTACTATTAGTAGTAATTACTACTATTATTTACTTCTTACTTTTTTAATTTACTTTTTATATTTTAGTAGTAATTACTATTCTTTACTAGTACTACTATTAGCACTACTAAAAATGCTACTCTTATGGTCCTATCACTTCATCTGAACCTTAACTCCATATGCCTGAAGAGGGCCAGAATATTAAGTGGCATACTTAACTGCAAGGCTAGATCCAGGCAACTGTAAGTGATTTTAGGATATGGCTATTCTGAATACTTACATTTGTTTCTAAAATCCTTGCTTGTAATATATAAAAACAAACCTTTACTGGCTTTATGATCTTAATCCTATTGAGTGACTACTATTATATTTTGATATTTGGGGTGCTTGGGTGGCTAAGCGTCCAACTCTTTTTTTTTTAATGTTTATTTATTTATTTTTGAGAGAGAGAGAGAGAAAGAGAGAGAGAGAGAGAGAGAGAGAGAGAGAGAGAGAGAGAGAGAGGAAGAGAATGAGCACATGAGCAGCAGAAGGGCAGAGAAAGGGAGACAGAATTCCAAGCAGACTCCGTGTTGGCAGGACAGAGCCTGACGCAGGGCTCGATCTCTTGACAGTGAGATCATGACCTGAGCTGAAACTCAGAGTCAGTCGCTTAACTGACTGAGCCACCCAGGCACCCCATAAACTTCCAACTCTTGATCTTGGCTCAGGTCATGATCACATCATTCATGAGATCAAGCCCCACATTGGGCTCCATGCTGAGCATGGAGCCTACTTGGGATTCTCTCTCTCTCTTTCTCTGTCCCTCTTGTGCTTGTGTGTTTGCACTCTCTCTCTCTCTCTTTCTCAAAATAAATAAACTTTAAAACAGATATTTTGAAACTGATTATAATTATTAATTTTTTTTCTGCCAAGGATTATATGTGTGTTTGCATATTAGAAAGTAAATTATACTTTATCATTTTTAATGTTTGTATTGATATAATTATTTTTTATTTTATTAGAAGATTTCAAAGCTTTTGTAGACATACCCATTATCTAGCTAGTTACGTACCTGTAAGACACATGAAACACAGGGAATCCTTCTTTATGGTCTTTTTTGAGGGGGAGGAGGGGATATGGAATATCAATATTAAAGTTTATGTTTTCTTTCTTGCATTCCCCCCTAATCATGCTGGTTCAAATGATCTTTATAATCAACAATATTACATAATCACTCTTAAATTTGCATTAATAAAATAAATAACACATTTTAAGACCCTATCCATCTTTAAATTATTTCCAGCTCACTGGGATTTGAAAAAAAAAAAAAAGTTTTTAAATTAATCATTAGAATTAAAACTGTAAGGCACCCTGGTAAAGGGGAAAGATTTACACTTAGAAAGTTGATTTTTTCCCCCTCCCAAATGTGGAAGAACAGAACTACTTATCAAAACATAAAAGCCCTGACTCTGAGGTGTGATGCTTCATGGATGCCAGAGGCAGACTCATGCCTCATGCTTCACGTGTCCCAGAAGTGTGCTATTATCACATTTTAATGCATGCCTTTCCCTGTGTCTTTGCGTACGTAGGAACGCTATGCCAGCTGAAATTAGCCTATGCGACTACTAACATGTGGAAGCATAACAAGTTCACTAGACTTAAAATCCTCAAAGAAGCTAATCCTACTGGAGGAGCTTCCAGTCTGTAGTGCCCTAGTCACTTAACATTAGGTTTTTGCATTTATTTTTTCTTTGTTCGTTAGTATAATTTGTGCATCAAATGATTGAGGTCCCTCAACTTTTATATTTCATAGTCTTCTGAACTTCAGCTTGGGAAAGATGAAGTGTTATGGGAAAGTTATCTTTTAATTTAAACAAATGCTAATTCTCTCACTTGATGTATGACTCTTGTTTGCTTATGTCAAATCAGAATATCACGTCTAATGTTAAGATCATAGTAATTAGTTTTTATTTATAAGGACAGATTAGAAGTGTAATTGTACCAAGGATTGAAATGTAACAGATATACAAAATGAAAGTTTTTCTCCTATCTGTTGCTTATTTTTTTAGAATTAGATATACCTTGAAGGTTTTCCTCCTTTGCTGTGAGAAAGGAGCACATTGGACATGACACCAAACTTTTACTTTATCAAGTCTAGTGAAACTTTTAAAACCTCATAGGATTTGCAGATTGCTTATGTTTTTAGACTTCTAAAGACCATAGAAGATTTTAACAAAGAAATTTATTTTGTTACATGCAGAAACATTCCTTACTTATGCCTCCCACCAAGATCTATTCTTTCTAGAGTAGAACTACCCACTGTGTAAAGATGCCATATTCCTATGTATGATCAACATGCTAGTACAGCATTTCTGCTAGAACAGGATATAAAACATGTATTCTGCAAATTCACTACCCCAAAATTACAAGGCTGTGGAAACAATAGTGTTGAGGAAGACCATTCAAAATCTATGCACCTTTAAAACTAGAATACCAACTTAAATAATAATTAACCTAGGGGATACTGTAAACAGCCTGGGTAGATGTCTCAGAGTGATGCCTCAGAGGATATTAAAGCTGCACAAAAACAATAGAGTGTGAGAAAATGCAGATGGACGTCAACTGGAGGTTTGGGGCTTCCTTTAAGGAAGGCACAGGAGGAAGGGAAACTCCCACAGAGTCATGCAAGGAACCCCAGTGCTGCAGGCAAGCTAAAGAATTTTTCTTTCCTGCTAAAGGTCAGAATTCTACTCCACTGTTGGCCTCCTTTGCCTAGGAAAAAGCACATATTTACCAACCAAACTTCTATATTGTATTGATATCATTGCCTATTTACTAATCATATATGAACTATTTGGTTATATAAGCACATAACAGTGGGAGAACACAGGTAGATAGTGTCAGATTTTGATAGACCTCATTCCCCCTAACATTTCCCAACTTTTTGTTCCCTTACCTTCTTTGGCTTCATTATTCCATTATGGTGAACCAGAGAAGTGAGTCTCCCTCTTGAGGGAGATCCTCAGTCTGTTAGGACCTATTATTCCAATAACCAAACTCTGCTCCTGCGTGGATCCTTCCAGATCATGGTGGGTAGTATGAAATTTACCCTAGAAGATTCTGAAATGAGTTAAAATATAATTAAATTGACTCCAAGTCTATGTTATTGAGCATTGAATGTTCACTTCCTGTTCCATTTCCCACCCCAAATTATACCAGTAACACCACCCAAAATGGTTATGTATTTATTCTCTGACATGTTTTTCAGAAATCGTACAATGCAATGAAATCAAATGACAGGATTAATGTATTTTAATCACAAAACTCCAAACACATATCCTGAACTTGAATGTTAATTCTTGCCCATTATGAAATTTTTGTGAAGTTAAATTCAAAGAATAAAATTCCAAAGAAATGAAAATCCAAAAATTTTAAATTTATAGGGAAGTGAATTCCAAAATCAAATAATCTTACCTTTGTGAATTAAAATCCAATAAAAGTTCCAACTCCACAAGTTAAAATTCAAAGAAATAAAAGTCCGTAATTTTTATTCTTCCCAGTGTCAGCCAGATGGCTTTTAGATGCCTAGTTTGAGCTGGAATTCCTCCAGCAGCTACCTTCTGGGCCCCCGTGGTGGGCATCATCCCTCAGGACTTGAGAAGTTGGAATGAGCTTATACCAACTTTCTCATGTGCCCTAATTCCAGTTGAATCAAGAGATGATCACAACATCAGCCCCATATCCAGGACATTCAGAATAGAAGCCAATCCCCAGTTTCTAATGTGGCTGTTCCAAGCAAAATGATGTTTCCAGGTAACTATTTTGGCATGATCCAGACCATCTGACTGTTGCCAAAGAGCATCACAGAAACTAAGTGAAGGAAGGCAAAGAAGAGAAAGCATTCCTCATGTCAGTCTTTCCAACATGCCAGTCAATTTACACTGTTGATCAGGGTCTGTGACATATGCTATAACTTGTTGGGAAGCAGTCTCTCATCAAGGCATTAATTATAGCATTATGTATTTATAATATTTTGAAGAAAAAATTGACCAGTGATTTCTAAAAAAAACTCTGCATAAGAGTTGATGAAGTGCTCTGAATTTGGAGCCAGAGTTCAAACTCCAGTTACGCCACCTATTGTATGAACTGAGACAAGTTAATTAGTTTCTTTGAGAGTTAGTTTCTTCATCTACAAAATACGGATGAAATTACTTGCCTTAATAGGTTATTGCAAGGATTAAGTGAATTATATGTGAAGTCCTTAGAACAAGTACCTGACACTTGGTAAGCATTATATAACATTTTTTTGAGATTTTATTTTTAAGTAATCTCTATACTAAACATGGGGCTCAAACTCACAACCACAAGATCAAGAGTCATATGCTGCACAACTGAGCCAGGCAGGTGCCCCAACATTATCGAATACTTTATCATCATTGCTGTTATTATTATCCTCAAAGGGGATACTCTTACATTCTTTTGCAACATTTGGAAATTTACTTTGGTGGCAGCCCCAAGACTTATTTGAGATGTTGTTATTTGCCTTTGTAAAGTTTTCCAAGCACCTTAATGGTCTTTTCCCTCTGAGTCACATATTTCTGAACCCCATGCTGAACTGAGGGTAGGCCCTCTCTGGTGGCAAATCATCCGTCTTGCCTCAGGAACAGTAATTTCAATCCTGGGTCACAGTGGCTACTGCAATGGCCTCTGGCTATGGAACTGTTTAAGCCCAAGACACCTACTTCCTGATCACAGCCTCTCCCTTATGTTCACTTTAGTTCCATTACAGAATAACTTCACTCCATGGATTTCTGAACAGAAGTGGATGTTTATGTTTCCGAGCCTCACGGTCTTAGGTGCTCAGTGAAGAATAGCACTGATGTCATTTCCTCCTGTAGACATGGTCTTTCCTCAGTTTTTGAATGCTCTTAGGCTTGAGTTAACATTTCTGTTCTCTTTTTCTACAACATTTAGGATTTGCCTCTGATGTACTCCTGTTCCTTTCAGAAAGGTTCCCTTCTCTAACAGGCTTGGGCTGCATTCTTTGCGGTCGTTGAGTTCTTTCTTTTCTTTTCCTTTTGAGTTCATACTTGTGTTTTTTTCTAACATATCCCTGTAAATATTTTTCTTGCAGGGTCTCTCATAGTGAGAAATATGATATCAATAAGTTCCGGGGTGCCTGGGTGGCTCAGTCGGTTGAGCATCCGACTTCAGCTCAGGTCATGATCTCACAGTCCGTGGGTTCGAGCCCCGCGTTGGGCTCTGGGCTGACGACTCAGAGCCTGGAGCCTGCTTTAGATTCTGTGTCTCCCTCTCTCTCTGCCCCTCCCCTGCTCATGCTCTATCTCTGTCTCTCAAAAATGAATAAATATTTAAAAAAAAAATAAGTTCCAAGTTTGTCAATATCATCTTTTGTTCAAACCGGTCCTATCCATTTTCACCTCCCTGAATTAAATAATCCCACCCAGGATGTATTTTCCCACTGGTTAACATCTAATTTAGATCTGACTTCTTTTTTTTTTTTTTTTTGTAATGTTTATTTTATTTTTGAGACGGAGAGAGACAGAGCATGAGCAGGGGAGGGGCACAGAGAGAGGGAGACAGAGAATCTGAAGCAGGCTCCAGGCTCTGAGCTGTCAGCACAGAGCCCGATGCGGAGCTCCAACCCACAAACCATGAGATCATGACCTGAGCTGAAGTTGGATGCTCAACCGACTGAGCCACCCAGGCACCCCTAGATCTGACATCTTTATCTATTATTGCTGTGCCTAGATCTTCTGTAACATAATTCGTCTTCCCTTTGCCTTAATCTTAAGCCCAGAAATTTGGTGGTGGGGGTCGGGGGAGGATGCACTAAATACATTTTTTGAGTGTTTGATGTTAATCTTCCTAGTATTCCCCTCTCTAATTTGTTCAGATTTCATGTGCACATTTTGTATAACTGTCCCATCCTCAAAAGAGATTCTCCAATTGCTTTTACTATTAATTTATCTGTAAAATAAATGTCACCTCTTCACAGTATTTGGATTCTGCCTCCTTTGGGGGATTATTCTGAGTTTGCCCTGTGAGATCTTTATTTCTCTCTTAGGTTTTACTGGACTCCAGTTACTGTTTGTGATTTTGTAACAATTGAAATATTTTCCCTTTTGTAATAAACTCTTTAAGTGTAGTTAGCCTTGATACCCTCATATCTGGCCTTCAGGATTTCAGTTTGTCTTTTCATATCTTTTAAAAATGTATGTTCATATCAGATATTTACCTTTATTCTAAGATCTCTTTCCTCCTCCAGCTAAACAAACCTGTCTTGTTTATTTTCATGCATATACCGCTTTATTTTGATCATAAGGTTGAAGCATCTTTTGAAACCACTTTAGGGGCACCTGGCTAACTCAGTTGGTAGAACATACATCTCTTTATTTCCGGGTCCTAAATTCTAGCTCCACACTGGGCATGGAGCCTATATAAAACCACTTTACTTTCTCCTTGATTCCTTTAGCAAACCTTTTTCTTAGATTTGTAATACTTTCTTCCAGTTGTTTCTCTACCTTAACTGAAGAAGATGAAGTGTTCTTTTTATAATAAATCTACCACCTTTCTATAAGGGGAAGCCACAATTTGGGTTTCTGAAACTTAGAACGTAAATGTTCATAATTTATCAGAATACAATTTCCCAGGTCAATCAATGATGAGTAAAGGAATCTCACCTCCCCCACTTTTTCCCAGATCATTATATAATCTACAAATGCATTTTTATTTCTGTTAAACGCATTGTATCTTTGACCTAAATTGAATTTAAAGACAACAAAAGCCCCCAAACTTTTACTAACAATTTGCTCCTAAACTGCTTCTTCCTTGTCCTGTACTTGTACTGCTGATTTTATAACTATGTGAACAGAATATTATACATTGATTCCTATTAAATTTCTACTTTCAAGGTTTTTATTTAGTAGTTTAGCCTTGCAAGATCTTTCAGATATTTAAACTGTAACCCAGGGATTAACAATTTCTTCTGTCTTTGTTTTCACTTGTAAATGTGATCTGAATACCAATTTTATCACTGTCTAAATTATTGATAATTTTTTAAATGTTATTCATTTTTGAGAGAGATAGAGACAGAGCTCAAGCAGGGGAGGGACAGAGAGAGAGGGAGACACAGAATCCAAAGCAGGTTCCAGGTTCTGAGCTGTCAGCACAGAGCCCAATGTGGGACTCGAACCCATGAACCGTGAGATAATGACCTGAGCCAAAGTCAGATGCTTAACTGACTGAGCCACCCATGTGTCCCAATTATTGATAATTAAAAAAAAAATGTTGACTATGACACGAAGGGACAGAGACCTCTATTATGTTATCAAAGTCCCTGTCTCTGATTTGCAGTAATCTTCCATGGATATGGCTGTTTGTTTAGCTATGAATCTACAAGCTCACCAATCTCTCTGGTAACACTATTTTAAAAAGTAATTTAGGGGGTGCCTCTCTGGCTCAATTGGTAGAACATGTGACTCTTGGTCTCAGAGTGGTAAGTTCAAGCCCCACATTGGGTATAGAGATTACTTAAAAATAAAATATTTTTGAAAAGTGATTTTAGCCTATTGTAACTTGTCATACTCAACCCAAGCTTAAATCTTTATAATGGCCTGAAGGACCTTTATGATTTGGTCCCTACCCAACTTGGAGAAGTTCTTCACATCATACTACTGACTTCTTCATCACTGCACTCAAGTCACCTTATTTTTTCATTTCTGTTCCTCATTTTATTCTTCTTCATGCCCCAGTAAATTGCCATATAATGTTTTCCCTACTTGGATTTTTTCTCTCACCCTATCCGACTTGCAAGCAGTTGCCTACTCATCTTAAGGTCTTATGTTAAATATTTCTTCTTCTGAAACGCTTCCCTGACATTGCCTTGCTCTGATGCTGTTTTCCTCCCTTGTCTAGGGCAGGTATCCCTGTTATACTAATAGCACCCTGTATATAGTAATTGTGACAATTGTACTTCATAAAACTGCTTGGGGAATTATTTGTTTAATATCTGTCTCTCCACTAGACTGTAAGCTCCATGTATATAGAGATTTTGTAGTCTTGTCTCTATTCCCATGTTTAATTCAGGGCTAAACAATGTAGAGTAGATATCATAAAATAGTATAAAATTTCGGGTTGCTGCCCTTGTCTAGAAGCATTGTACTCAAATTCCTTTTAATGTGAGTGAAAAATTCAGGACACTGAGAAGGAGTCTAGTCAAATGCTCCCTTCTCTATGCCCCAAAAATGCCTAGTACTACCCATTTGTGGCTAGTACTACAGCTTCTGTTCTGCTAAATGTGGAATTTTGCAATGGTCCAGATGGTTTGGGCTTTGTAAGTGGCATTGCTTTCTTAGCTAGGAGTGGGTAACTCAGAAGGGTATGTATGTAACCTACAGCCTTCAGTCAAGCCCCATAAAGGGACAACTGGGTGTTTGTGCGTGCAGGTGTGCATGTGTGCATTTGTGTATGTGTGTTCATTCTCATTCCTTTTATTATTTTCCCCAGGAAAGAAACTGGGATCCAAGGCAGCATCTGCTCATAACTTTCTTTTGTCTTGTTTTGGATACTACATGACATACTTCTCTCTAATTTTTAAATGGAAGCATTAAAGGAAAGCAATTATTTCTAAACAGGGGATCTAACCAGGAGATTTGTAGACATTATATGTCCTCCTACTTTGCTGCAGCTATACCCAGTTAACTTAGAAGAGACATGCGGATTTAGCAGTGGTCCTTGCTTAAGGATAATAGATGGTAGCTGTAGTCTATTGGGACCTACTTCCCACTGGAAGAAATGATAATTATATGCTGGTGTTAGAGATGTCAAGCCCCATGTAAAGAATTTCCCCAAGAGTCTTCCTGTTTGCCCCAAGAATCTCCCTCTCTGTTCATTAAATATTTATTTAATACATTAGTTGCTCCATATGGGTTCTCGTGATTACTGTTTACTTTTCTAAGAGTTCAAAAACTGTTCCTCTTATAATCTCTTCTAGAACTTTTCAGGGAATTAAGATCAAACTTATGGCTAAAATATCTTCTTTAAAATTAAATACATTGTCTCTTTTCAATCCTTGGGTCCCAGTCCTATTTACTTTTATTTCTCATATTTTATGAAATGTAAAACTTCAGACCTCTTGCTGAAGAGGGATGCCAAATGCTAATAGTTGTGAATCAGCCCTTAAATCTCTCTAGGGTGCATTAGAATATATGAAGGCAGCCAGTTAAAAGCCCTTTTGTGTGGGAAATATGCCTCTCAGGAGATGTCTTCTGACTTCCCTTGGGACCTGTGCACCCTGTGACTTTGCCTTGGTTCCAAGGTTTCTTATACGTGGCCCTCAGTGTTTCCTAATGACCTCCAAGCATCAGAGTTGGGCTTCTCTTGTTGCTTGGACAAAAACAGAAGGTAATCACTGACTTATAATTCTACTATTGATCTATAGAGAATATTAAGAATTTTTAAAGGCTTGACTTAAAGAAAAGGCTTTTTTTGGTGGCAGTTGGAGAACTCCCTTTATAATTGGATCACTTCCATCTTTTATTAAATGTGTGAATGCAGAATTGTGTGATGTGAGCATTCACAAAGCAGTCTAATCTGCTCATAGACTCTTTAATATCTGTCAGAAATTCCCTTTTGAAGTCCTTAAAACATAGACTGTTTTTTATATTCATGAAGATATGATCATCACTCCTAGGTTTTGTTGGGCTAAATTTGCTTCAGTATTTATGTAATGTTTTAGCCAAATGCTTGCTCTTTCCATCTTGTTGGGTTTGTCTTTCTAGCTTTCGTTTTTTATCTATTTCTGAGTCTTTGAACCAAAAATCTTAGCCTGACTCTAATGACTTGTCAGTGATCCTAGAAATTCATTATTAAAAATATAAGAATAATTACCAATGAACACTAATTGCTTAATTACTATTATCTGTTATAAAACAATTTTTTTAACAAAGTTCTCCATGTGAAAGAACATGACTCAGTATAGATTTGTTTTCTTCCCCATAAGAGTTTTTAGAATATTAGACAAATTATGCAAAAAGCTAATTATAGCTTTTTACATACATTATATAGTTCTACTATAGTTTACATACATTATATAGTTTTACTTTTGTGAAATGAGCATGGAGAAATAAACATTGAAAGGGAACCCTCCATTTTAATTGCTGAAACTATAAAGACTTTAGTTTATCACATTTAAACTACAAATTATATATATAATAATTTAAATATAATATTATTTATATATATATATATTTATATATATATTTATATATATATATAAATATATATATATATATATAATCCTAAATAAAATATGTAAATGTAATATATTGACTTAGAATTTTCATCCAAGGAGACCAAGACAGCTTTATCCACATTATCTGATTCTTGTAGGGCTGTCTGAATTAGGTATGTGTCTGTCAAGTATTATTATTATAATTGCTTTCAGACAAGAAAAAAGAAAAAGAAAGAAAAATTTTTAGATTTGTATTCGTTGATACTTTACAATGTAACAGTAGAATTTTGAAACATTTTTGGGTGCCTGGCTGGCTTAGTCAGTAGAGCATTCGACTCTTGACCTCGGGATTGTTAAAGTCAAGTCCCATGTTGGGTGTAGAGATTACTTAAAAATAAAATCTTAAAAAAAAAAAAGAAACATTTTACAATTAGCTTGCTTTTAATGGTACTTACACATTAAGTGCTTTGTATATTTGATTGTGTTTCTAAGTTTTACTGTGTTTTCTATGATATCTTTTCCTAATGGGTCAAAAGTTAATTGGTGCCTCAGTTAACACCATTTAGGTTAAACTTTTCTCAACAATAATAAAAATAAAAAATAATAATGTAAAAAGGTATCAGTTGTTACAGCAAACAATTATATAATGACATTTCTAAAGGCCTTTACTGCTAATTTTTGTTGGTTTCACTTAAGTTCCATGTTTTGCATTTTCCAAAACTAAGATGACACCTCAAATTTTTGTACAGAGCTTTAAAGTTTGCAAAAGCAGGTCATATATATTCAATTACTATGTATTGGTATAGGCCATACCCACACAAAATAGATTAGATACAGTTTATTCTCAATATTTAAGTAAACTTAAAGTTATACCTATATCAGTTCAAGCAAGTTATGTTACATTATTACTAAATATCAGATATTTAAGATACTCAAGGAACTGAGTTCACAAAATAACTTGTATTTTTAAAGACCCACACGGTATTATTTTTGTTGAGGGGGAGGGCAAGACACAATAGAATGCCAGCTTATTTCTACTTGTATAAACCAAGTTATTCAAATAAATGAATTGTGTATGCTGACCTGTTCTACCAATGTGCTACTGGGACGTATGAAAAAAAGATGTGCATGGTGGTGGCAGTAGAAAGAGGCATAAAGCGTATTGGAAAACTACCAAATGTCCCCTGCAAATGGGCCCTATTCAGAATCAGTAAGCGTATGATGAGTGAAGTGGTTTTGAATATCGCCTTTAGATTCCATGCTGTTACAAGGCCAGCCCTGAACATGGCAACTCTTATTTCCACACACAGTACCTCTTCACTCTCAATTTAACCCCAAAATCTGATGAACCCATTACTCCATACTTGATTTCATGGAACAAGGAGTAGATATAGTTACAAATGATCAATCACAAGCCGTGAACCAAAGCAGCAAGGCATTAACAATTCACACCATTTCGGTCCACTTGCTCAAGCAGAAGATGTGCCAGCATATTTAATGCACAGCTACTTCGTTCAGTTTAAGAAAAGACATGACTCAGGATGCATTTTCAGAACAGAAGAGACCTAAGATTTCATACTTTCTAAGTCCCAATGTCAACGTTCATCCACACATCAGCAATTAAAATAACCAGGTGTTCTGTAAAGGTCACAATGTCTAAATTAAATTTTACTCAGGTAAAAACAATATGACCTATGAAATTCTTCCCCCCAATGCATCCCTGTTCTGTTTGATCCTATCATACAAATCAATGTCTCTTACAGCAGTATTATAACACTGTAGACCCCACAGGCAATATGCCGTCAGTTTAATAGGATCACTGAAAAACTAAAGCAGCTGTGAAAGATTGCTCTAAGTATAGCAATCGTGTGCTTGTCATTTTGTTCAGTGGAGGAAGCATCCAAATTTGGGTAGGCATCGGTATTTAAGAATATGACTGCTAAATCTTTTCACATAAGTACCTTAGGGACAATAACATTTGACATATAGCATATAAACAAAAGTACGCAGCAGCTGTTAGTTTAGTTTTGTTTGAATAAGAATATACTGATATAAATCAAGCAACACTGGAGACAGTATGCTTTACATCATTCAATCTTCCCAGCAGACCATGCTTTTGAGTGGCATCTGCTGGTTTTTCTGAGACCGGGAGCTTTTCAACTATTACCTAGAGCTGGATGCAGAGCATTAAAACACACACATACCTTGGCACTAACTCACACTCCCTCCAGGCATACACCCTGGATGGGAGACAGTCAAATCTTAGTATCTTTAAAAGAGCTCACTTTGTTTCATCTAAAAAAGACTTTTTAGATAAACTTCATTTTAAAAATAAATTCCAACTGAATTGGTAGGAAATGTCCTAATGATGCCCTGCTAACATAGCTGAGTATTTTAAGACTGAGATCTGAAACTTGCTGCCAAAGAGCACATAGAAGTTTCTTTATAGGTAATTATGCTCTGGGCAGTGCTCTTTTTTTTTCATAGTCTCATGTACTCTGACTGAAATGTGAAAATTACAGTATTATGTAAATTATGATTCTGAATATTTAATTGGCATGAATTTTAATTTTTAATTCACAGCAGGTTATTAAAGCCTTTGATTATTTCTAGTACTTTTTGAAAATATATTAATTAAAAAATCCTCTTTTTAGCTTTCCATAGTAGATTCAAATGAGTATACAAAGCGTCTCTTTTAATGTAAGATGTTGCTTTTGGAAAGAGATCTATATTCTCTAGGTATAGAACTTCACAGACATTCCAGTCTATTTCTACTTGGTAAGTTCCATCAGCTTTGTGGTTTCTCTTTAGAGAGATATTTGTCTCCTTGTCAGAAATCCTTGTACTGCCCCCATGATGAATCCAAATAAGTTCAAGCTTCTTATCAGTGATGAAGTGATTTTAATATAAGGTCCTCTTGAAGATGGAATAGCTTATTTCTATATGAATAGCATTTGAACTCATTGTATATGGTGTATCTTAGAGGATATCATCTTTATTATTTATAATAGCTATTTTGATCTTAACTAATATTTTTGCTGTGTTACATAAGTTTTATGGTGTGCTTTTTCCCATAGTAACATGATTTATGGCATGGTAGGATAATGCACATGAGGCTTTTCCAAGACTTTTAAAATACCCACCTCTGGCCTTCTGGCTTGTTAATGCTTCATTGCCAAATTGTATCATTTTCTTTTGTATTTACTTCCCTTCTTAGTCTTCAAGGTCATTTGATAAGGAAAATTAAGGCAAAACAGTTGTACATATTTTAAATGTGTTTCAAAATTCTGGGATATTAATACTTATTAAATTTTGATCAAATTTTCATTTGGTCATAGAAAGTTACAGATTTTAGGTGATTGTGTATAGTTCCTAAAAGACTGTCCACAGTATATCCAATGTACTATTTATTCATCTGGTAGACATTTATTAAGCACTGCTTTTACCAAACTAAAAAATTCTATGGCCTCAGAACCCTAAAGCATTTATGATATACTGGAGGATGGGAGTGGGAGTGGAGAAGATAAGGATTAATTCAAATCAATCAGTGGAAAATAAAATTATAAACAATGCTCTGGGAAACATAGAGGAGGGAGCAGTTAATTCTGCCTAAATAACATGGGATATTTTACCAAAGAAGGTAACATTTGATATGAACCTTGAAGGACAAGAATATATTAACAAGTGGAAAAAAGGAGGAAGAAATGCAAGGGAAATGGAATGGCGTGAGTAAGAAAAGTACCAATTGTTAGATATGAAATTAAAATAGCTACTATGTTTAATCATATGATCGATTTACCCATGATGCTCAATATTAACTCTACCCAATGAAGTTACTTCTTTTGGTCACATGGTCTATTTACTTAGCATCCTCAGTCTTAACTCCAAACACAATGAGACTGTTGGATTCATCTCAGTTTTCCCTGCAGTCATAACTTGAGAATAAACAAAATGGATAAAAAGCTATCAACCTCATAACTGCACCTCTGCAGTGGTGGTAATGATCCCAATGGAATGATCACATTTAACTGATCTATGCTTATTGACAAATTTAATGAATGATTAATTTCCAAACCACTTATCTAATAAAAGTGTTGAGGCCCTATTTAATGAAAATACTGAGATACAGGAAAGCAAATCTCTTGTTGCAACTATGTAAATAGGAGCAAATAGGTAGAACACCTGTAATTAAGGCCTCAAACCTAAGACAAAATGCTGTGTGTAGCTCTACACAGAAATATTAAAGGAATATAGGAAGATAGCAGCCAGCTAACCTTTCTGAGGCAATATTTATGAGTAGTAGTTTGAAGGAGAAACTCGTGGTTTATGCACAAAATAATACCTTGGAGTTCATTCACTGGGAAAGACTTATTTTTTCATTGAGTATCTCTCATGGGCCTTGTTAGCTCATAGCAACATCTAGGTTTATGCTCTTTCCAAGGTTGAAAAGTGTCTGTTGTCCTCTCTAAATAATTGCCTTTGTTTTTTGCACCACATCTTTATGCAATAGTCTTCTTTAATAGAATGCACTTTGCTTCAGAAACTGAATAAAAAAGAACTCTACATAAAAGAAAACCATTGGTTAAGAACACTTATGAGTTGTCTTTGGTATAGAATATTAAGAATATCCACCAAAATCCTTAAAAAATAATTCACACGTTAAAAAAAAAAATCTATGGTTGGGGGTGAAAAGCCAACTGACTTATTTTTAATCAAATTTTCTATTATATTTCAAAACTATCATTTTAGGTCAAGTCTCCTTTTATATGGGAAGTATTCTAACTGATTAATAAATTTAATTTTTTAAATAGATTAGGCTTATATTTATACTTCCTTTCTCAGTACTTAGGGCGTATCATTTTCTTATGTTTTCTGTACCTTGCTAGTTAGTGGAAACATTGTTTGTTCTTGGAGTGTGCTTTGTCTTCCTTTTCAAGAAGATCATCAAAGTTACTAGTTTGCAGCTTCCAAAAAGAAAAGAGCCTTCTAATCCCTAGTTCAGAGGCTAACCTTTATTAGCACTCTTGTGGTTATAATGAGGACCCTGCCTCCAGCAGGGAGATTCTGGAATACTGAACAGATTATTCAACAAGTTCAGAGCAGATTCTGAAGTCTCTTATAAAACCTGCTTGTGAATACTGCTTTCTTTGCTTTGCTATTTCTGGTTTCCATAGTATTCCTAATTACATAAATCATGTGGAGCATGGGAGCTATTTTCTATCCTATATCAATTCTGACACTGCTTGGATTTTGGTATAATTTTTTTTCCTAAACTTTACTTTTTTTTTCTTAAATTTTTATTTAAGAGGGCACAAACCTGCAAAAAGTAGAGTTTGTATTAGAAGATCTATGAAATTATACTTTGGAATCCCTTGGGCTGACTTAAAGAATTTGAAACTTATTTTGTGGCAAGCATGGATGAATAAAACTGTAGGACTAGAGAATCTGATAACATGTTCTCAGGTTTAAATTCAAGATTAAATCCAGGATGTAGATCATTCAAGTTTATTACCTACTTCTCAGTTTACTTTAAATTATTTCAACTTAATAGCTATTTATGTAATGCCTTTCCATATTCAAAAACTGTGGTATGTTCAATAAGTGTACCAAATTAAAAGTTTACAAGTTAAAACTCAATACATAATAATGTATGAATGCAGTTAACTGAAAGCACTGATCATTCTTAAGCTAGTTTTCTTTAGGAAAAATTATAATCAAGATTGATTTATATTGTGAATTTTTCTTAAAGATTGAAGGGTTGCAATTCTGATATATGTTTATTTTTTATTTTTCTTTACTTCGTAGTTTATATGATCTTATATTTTGTAAAAGTTTGAGGTATTTGTTATGACAACACTTACAGAGAAAAACAGTTGCTTCAGGGGGATAAACATGGTTTTGATATGTGAATTTTAGGAATTAATTTCTGAGGCTGGGTGAGTGAATTTCATGCACACATCTAAAGATGTCTAAATAGTCCCTGGGTCATAATTTTCTTTTAACTTTATAGTAGTTTTAGAAAAGCTTAAGTTCTATTTCCAACCTTCTCCTTAGTGTTGAATACATTAGAAAGAATTTAAATTGTGCTATGGTTGAGACTTGCAGAACTTAGTGCCATAAAATGCATAACTTTTTTACTAAGAGCAAAATTCAGCAGAATACCAGTAGCAAAGGCCATTTGCATAACTCAGCGGCTCAGCAGCTCAGCTGAACCTAATTGTAATTCAATTTCCAGATTGCTACGCTAGGCCTCTCTGCATAAAATATGCCACATATAACATAACCAATGGCACGGAGCTAGGAGCTATTTTCTTTGCTGGTGATCTATTTAATTTATTTTCTAGTAGAAATATGTATCAGAATAAGGTAGCCAAGCCATATAGTTATTTTGTATGTTTATACTATGTCACATGTATATACTTAAGACCAAGTTAAAAAATGATATCCTTTCATTTTTCTGGGTTCCCAAATGCGTGTAAGATTTTTTTTTTATTTCTTTATTTCTGGCATTTCAGAGGGAAATTAAATCTTGAAAAATGTTAGCTAGCTGCCATGTTATTTGACTATTTTACACTAGAAAGACTTTATAAGCTAATCGTGTGAAAAAGTGTATAAACATGTCTGTCAAGTCCAGTATAGATGTTGCAATACAGGCCAACAAGTAAATATCTTCTCTCTGTTTACAAAATGCTTACTGGAATAGCATTCCTAAATCTTTGACTAGTTTATATGCCAGAAACTTAAAAACAAAAAGGTATGATAAAATGCTTGCTTAAGATGCTCCCCTTTATTTTTAAACAGCCTTGCCACCCTGTTTTTATGGGTTATTTAATCAATGGCAGTGAAAAGACTTGAATAGCATGGCTTATGAAGGTGTGGATTATATTTTATGAATAATTTCCAGATGTGATGTTTTAGGTATATAGACTCCTCTATGGGAAGCTATATACAGAAACAACATGGATCTTACAATTTTATCAGGACAATGCAAGTAGATTTCAGCAAGGTTGGTTCCAACTCATCTGTGATAAATGAGAAGATAAGGCAATCAGTGCACACCATGACACTCTGTGCAGCTAGTTAGGCACACTTCAGGACTATTCAGGTGTGCTCACAAAGCTTATGAGTCTTGCATGGGGGGGTGTCTCAATATAAATACATCCTTCATGGTGGCCACTAGTAATGCAGGAATTGCCTCTGTAAGACTTAACCCAGGTCAGATATAAATAATAGATGTTAAGAGTTAGTTCTGGTACTGGGGCTATGTTCCAGGCAGTGCATTTCAGTTGGGTCAAAAGAATTTATTTTACCTTATTTTCTTGCATAGTACCTCTGCTTGAAAAATGCCTGCAAAATTCCATCACACCGTTGCGGGGACCAGTTTGGGTCTCTAAGGGAGAAGGTTTCAGCCCCTCAGGAGCTAAGATGTACATCCAAGGAGTTCTTTTGGCCTTGTACCAACGACTAAAGTCTGCAAAAAAATATTATAAACAGGTGAGTCACCCCTCTTTAAAACTTGCTTTATTCTGTGTTTTAAAATGTACTTGGTTGTATAGAAGCAATGATTGGCATTGTGTCATTAAAAAAAAAAAAACTGTGACATGTATTTTGTGAACTCAGTGCCCGTTAGGGAGCCAAAATGCTTCTTCTGTAATCTCAAAGCCAACAATAATGGGGCTAATTGTATCTGTCTTTTGGTATGGGATGTCATATGTCTCATCTTTTCTTGCTGCATACTGTGCAAAGCGAAGGCAACTCCTTATGTGGAATTTCTATAGACAGTTACTTTAAGCAAGAAAATGAATAGCTCCTAAAGCAGTTGAAGGTTTTAATGTTCAGCTTTCTTTTTTCTTTTCTTTTCTTTTTTTCTTTTCAGTATGAAATCACAATTGCTATTGTAGAAGTTGGGCTAAAATGTAAACCAATCACATTCTGCGAAATGAAATTGTGAATTAATTTCTTGTCAGGACTAACTCACTTCATTTATGCTTATTTAACCTGTATGTTTATAAAGTAAAGAAATAGAACTAATATATCTGAATCAGTTTAAAATTGGTTTTGTCCTTTAATTTCTAAGTATCCCATCCTATAACTCTGTGTGTGTGTGTGTGTGTGTGTGTGTGTGTGTGTGTGTGTGTGTGTAAAGACTGATTTTTTTTTTATAACTACTTATAGGGACTTTGATTTATCCTAAAGTAGAATTCACATTGCAAAGCAGAATGACGATGGCCATTTATAAAATAAAAATGGAGTTACCACATTTTTAGAATCCTCTTTGTACTTGGTCTTTAGAAGTTAAGCATACATTTTACCATGTTAAATAAAGTCTAGGTTTTCCATTTCTAACTATAAGGTTCCATTTTAGAACTGGGCTCATTATCTCAGGCCACAGGCCACTGAAAAATGAGTATTTTGAAAGCATTCTGCTATTATTGTGTGTGTGTGCTGGGGGATGGGAGGTAAGAATGCCATTCGGTCTCAGTGTTCACACAGCACCTCCTGCTGTCTGGTTTGGAAAAGTTCAACTTGTATTGGCTAGAAGAAACTCTTGAACTAAGGTGTCCAGAACTAGCAAGAAATCTCTTCCCATGAGAAACTTTTATTCTCAAAATGTGATTGTTTGCTTAGTTAGTTAATTTCAGTGGATCAAGAAATGGGATTAATAATTATCATAGTTAAGGCTGTTTATGATAATAAATATGAAAAATAAAAATCCAAACTTTTAAAAAATATTCTTTATCAAACCAGTATCATATATAAAAACTGGTAGAATTATGTTTTGTTGTATTTTTGATGAAATTATTTAAACTGAAATATTATTTAACCTTTAAGATACAATTATATTATAAAATGGATTATGACCAGTTTAATTATAATCATTTATTTGGTATTAAGTGATTTGATTCCACCTATTAGTTTAAAATTATTCGATGTTAAAAAAAAAAAATGAGACCATACTCTAGTGCAAGAAAAGCACTGTTTAAATCAAATCTTAAAAAAACGTAAATCATTTTCTAAGTTTTATTAAAAGTGAGGATGTTAGAGATAAGAAACTGCTCAGAAAATAGTTAACAACTTGTTTTTTTTTTCCATTATCCTAAACATCTAAAATTGAAATAAGTATATACAGTTGTACTAGAGTGAAAGGAGTTCTGTGTATTGTGAAAAAAGAAAATGTTTTAAGAATTACTTGCTGCTTTGATATTAAAGATTTCTTTATGACTCAAAACTGATGAAAAATACATTTTGAACAAAATATGAACAATAATTAACATGTTTAGCATCTCTGAGGTTGTCTATATCATCAACATTATGCCAAATTTGGACATATTTCAAGAACCTAAGCTCTTTGCCCTTCCTAACTAAACCTTTTACTTTTGCTAAGTTGTAATAGCTTAAAGCTTTGCAT
Source organism: Neofelis nebulosa (assembly GCF_028018385.1). Lineage (NCBI taxonomy): Eukaryota > Metazoa > Chordata > Mammalia > Carnivora > Felidae > Neofelis > Neofelis nebulosa. Next base: position 85,603,767 of record NC_080791.1, on the reverse strand, counting down.
TCAACAGTTTTAATGTGATACTTGTCTAGGTTTTATTTTAAGATATAAAAGTGAAGAAAAGGAAATAGAAAATTAATTATTATGCATTTCCATGCAAATTTTTATTTATTTTAGATATGCCCAATTGTATGTATTCTTGAGCCTCTTTTCTTTTGTATTGTAATAATATGATTTAATTTAAAATTATTTGCAGTGTTTAGAAAAGTCACTGTAGTGGTACCATTATCAGGTCATCAGTGTCTAAGTGTTAAGCCTGGCAGTTGCTTTATTTGTGAGTAGGACTTCTTAGCAGATATCCTTCTTAGCATTGATGAACTTTATTTGAACTGCATTTACTTCATTTGACCTTAGGAATAGCCTTTTCTATTTACTTTTATATAAGATTGTGTTGAGGAATCATTAGGTAAAATGGAAATGGATGATGATTCTTATTTGTTTTTAACAAACCTAAACTTGCAGAATTATATGAACTCTCGATATCATTTCTATTCATTTCACTTCTGAGATCATATATAAAAACAGTAATATTGTTTTACTGAGATTCTATCAAAAGATTACAAACTTTAAATTGGATGCTTTGGGATTCCCAAAGGAAATATCTTTCAAATAAACTGTGATCATAAAGCTTTAAAAGGAAAGTCAGAACTACTGGTTTTATGTTTATAAACATATTCATTTTTCAGTTTTTAACTTTAACTTGGCTATTATAGCATGCAACTGAATTAAGCCCACTACATTAGTGTGGTCTTAAGTATATACTGATTCATGTATATAAAATGAGATATTATATATAGGACAGCATAAAGTCACTTTGTCTTACATTTATCACATTCATTTCCTTAAAAGTGGAAACATCTTAGAAATTGCTCAGAGCTAAGCAGAATCTATTTAATTGGTAATCTTTGAAGTAGCATAAATGCATTCCTATGAAATGCAGTTAACACTTTCAGCGACAGGGCCCGTTCATCTCATTAGCATTCTTGTTAAGTAGTGGTGCTGTTGGTGGGGGTGTTGAAGGAGGAATGCCATTGTGTCGAGTTCCAGTGTTTGGGGACAAACACTGCTGTGGAAGGAACGTGTGAAAAGGCCACAGTCCTGTCAGTGAATGAGGAAGGCTGTGCTTTCTGTGTGCTTCAAGCAGGGAAGCTGTCATTCATAGGCCTAACACAGCTAAACAGAGGCCAAAACACAAGCCTGCACTACCTTTTAAAATGATATTAGTGATTTTTAAACATGATCTTCTTTATTTATGATCCTACGTAGAGCTTTTAGTTGCTGTCAGTAAACAAAATATATGTCAGTCTGTTCAGAAACACTGTAGAGATGCATGAAAGTCCATGGAGCTGTGCCAGGAAGCTATATAAATAATGATTTGGAATGACTGATTTTAAGTACAAACATGATCTTTGGGAAACATTCATTACTGGAAATGTTGTCTTAATTTTGATACTTCTTTGAATTTTTCCCCAACCAACAAAATTCTCAGATACTTTTAAATAATGAATGCATTGCACTCTTAAAATAGTTTCAAAAAGAGTTCATAAGTATCCAGCTTTAATCATTTAAAGTGGTTCACAGTATAGCTTAACAGTTGTTATAGATTGCATAGTCATTTTTAAAATTCAGACAGAAACAAAGGAAATGAGTATCTAACTATGATATCTTAGCAATCACCATCTTAATTATGAAGAAAATCATAGCCTTTGTGGAATTTAAGATATGAAAAAATTTGAAGGGTTTTTTTGAATTTTACTTCTCCTTTTCCATATTTTGGAAAGAAATGATCAACTTTGTAATTAAATTTTAGTTTGTTGATTACTTAAAAACAATAAATAAAGAAAATACACCCAAATATTTCTTAAACTCTTCAAGCATTTTCTAAACTTAAAAAAAAACCTGACAATTTCTATTTATGTCTGAAGCTAAAGGAAATGTTTTATTTCTATAATTTTCATTTGGAAATATGTACCTGGGCTGTTTGTAATAGACCATTATTTAATGAAGTTTATTGAAAACTATAATTTTCTGCCTAAGTGATTTAAGCTTTTTGTGTATGTGGTCCTTTTAATTATTAATTAAACAAAGTACTTTTTGAATGCTGTTACATGCTATTTCTAAATGTTCTATATTTGATGTCTTGGGTATAAGAATCTCAGACACTGAATTTCTATTTCAGAGATTGGGTTTCACTTTCTAAACTGGATTTGTACTATAACTTTATTTTGCAGGCATGTAATTAGATGAGGAAATGACCATCCAACTGTAGCATATATTAGTTTTGCAGTTTAACACTGAAATGTATTTTATTATTACATTAAACTAACCTCTACCAAAGCTCTAGATTTTGTTTAAAAACTTTCCTAAGTTAATGTTGGCCCACTGTACCCACGCTCTTAATCAGTTTGATACTTAGGTAGCAAAGAAATAATAATATAATTCTACTCAGAATAGATTGAGTTCAAAATATACTTGAATTACATTTAGTACTGACAGAATTTGTTGATTGCAAAAAGTATTTTCCAAGAAATGTTAATATTTTAATTCCCCATAAAAGAGGTGTTGAAAGTTTGTCTTTTTATATCTTGTATCTTAGGCCACTCAAAGTCATTTATTGGTCTTAACATGACTGAAGGAGTAACTATTTCTATTTCATTCTTTATGTATCCTTTATTATTGGTATGCCAGCTACTTTTTTCCCAGCTTAATTGAGATGCAATGGACATAAAACTTTGTATAAGTTTAAGGTGTACAACATGATGTTTGGATACACTTACATATAATGAAATGATTACCATCGTAGGGGTAGTTAACACCTCTGTCATCTCACATAATTACCATTTCTTTTTTGTGGTGAGAACATTCAAGATCTACTCTCTTAACAACTTTTAGCATATAATATAGTGTTGTTAACTATAGTCATTTGCTCTAAACAGGATCCCCATCTATAATATACACTAGAAATTGGGCTGTTTCCTTGATTTAGTCTTAGTGGGGCAACACCCAAAATAGTTCAGTTTTGAACTTCTTGATGTCTTTCAAAAGCTTGGAGCAAAATCAATAATATATAAATACAACTTACTATTAAAAACATTAAAATTGTGTTGCAGTAGTTTCAAGTAGTTGAAAACTACTTCTAAGGTTCTGCTAGGTAATTTTATAGAATATTAGGTTGTTTCTAGATTTGAATGATTGTTGATTTTTTTCTCCTGAAACCAAGCTGCATTCTAGTTACTTGAAGTATTTTAAGAACCTTAAACTTGTGTCTTTTTCTAAGTGTCATGCTTTGAGCAGGCCTAACATCAGTTAAATGAAGTGAAAATTGCATTCTTGTCTTGATAGAGATGAAAATGGATTTCTGGTCATGAAATAGATGTAGTTGTCACTTTTTAAAAAAGGTGTCAGCAGTTTGCTTCAGTGAGTAAGGTGCCAATTCAGTATGGCAGTAAACTTGTGATCTGAGCAATCAATAAAATGCTTCAATAACTTCTGCTTCATTACACTTATAATAAGAGGCTATAGATCCATGGCACATAAAATGTTGATAAAGAGGATATGTGGCGACTGACTGTGACAATTTTCTTGAAAGTACAGTAAGTGCAATATTGCCATCTAGAGTTTGTGCATAGGTAATTATTACAGAGAGGGACAAAAACCATGATGGGATAGATAAAACAGGAAACAATATTGAAATATTGTTTATTTTCCATCATTTATCTTCATGGGACATTTCATTTGATTTGTCATAAAGCTGTTTAGGTCAGGAGAAAAATTTTCTAATCTGTATTTTTCTCTAATTCTCTTAGAATTATACTACAAAGTATCAAATATGTATCTTTGGCTCAAATTTGAACTTTTTACCATGAAAACTAGTTATTGAATAACTCACTTTGGAAAAAAATTAGACTTAAAGATTTTTCCTTTTTTTTTTTTCCTGATAATTCAGTTACATAGAAACAGAGAGCTTTATTAGCATCTCAGTTGGGTACCTTTCAATTCAAAATATTATTTTTATTATATTAAACACTCCCTCAAAAGTTAAGAACCAAGTAAGAGCTCTTATTTAAAAATGATATTTTAAAGTAATTTTGTATAGGACGATAAACTTTCCTGCTTATGTGATTGTAAACATTTTAATGAAGAGTAAGTTCCATCTGGATATTGAAAATATATCTTCACTTTTATTTTTTTTATTTTTTATTTTTTTTAAATTTTTTTTTTCAACATTTTTAATTTATTTTTGGGACAGAGAGAGACAGAGCATGAACGGGGGGAGGGGCAGAGAGAGAGGGAGACACAGAATCGGAAACAGGCTCCAGGCTCCGAGCCATCAGCCCAGAGCCTGACGCGGGGCTCGAACTCACGGACCGCGAGATCGTGACCTGGCTGAAGTCGGACGCTTAACCGACTGCGCCACCCAGGCGCCCCAAAAAATATATCTTCACTTTTAAATAAACACTTTAAAAAGTGTTAGTTATCACTTTTTTGATTAATTAAAGGTTTAATTAACTTTTTAATGTTTTTTAAATGAATTAATACAGAAAATACATTTTTAAACTAAGCATTATTGAACTTTTCTCCCTCTGAACTTATGACTAAAAATGTCAGTTGCATAATAGAAAAATTTTAAAAGTCTACCTTTAAGTGTTTTATGACACTTAATATAAAGTAAACTTAATATGGATATTGATGACTTACCAAGGAAAGTTAATTAATCTGGAAACGTTATTACCTTTATTCTTCCATCTGTATATTTTTCAATTTGTGTAGATAGTTTTTATAAGTTTATAGACCTAAGCCTTCAGATTTTCCTGAGAATGACTTCCTGAGAATGATAATTTGGCATTAAAAGTAATATATTTTTTCCTAATGTCACACCGGTCAGGTATTTTCTGTTCTCGTACATCTGTGTGTGAATTATTTATATAATTATAAAAAATGGAAAAACAACATTAATTTATTTTCCTTTTTGGATCAAAGTTTTATTCTAAAACATCCTAATATTATATTTTCTTTACTTATATTTAGTTTAAGACAACTCTTTAGATAAGGGGCTCTTATTTTGAAATTTTTTAATCATACTGAATAGAAAATGTTGCATTTTAAAACCTCCAAATAAGTATAGAATTGTTCTGGTAAAGTAAGTGAAAGTAGACCTGACAAATTTTCTTTAAATTACTCAACCACCTACAGGTATTATTGCCTATGACTCTTTTGAAATGAGAATAAATTTTATAGAGTTACAGCAGCAAAGTGAAAGAGTGTGTTTGATAGATTCCCTGAACAGTTTCAACACCCACAGGTATTATTTGTAAGAAAACAATCATGCCGAGTCTTCAGCTGGTTAGAGAGGGCACAGCATTCTATCTTCACCTGACATCCTATCTGTTCCGTCAACATCCTGGGCCCCCTGCCTGCTGCCCCCTCCTCCCAAAACAATAATGCTCACCGAGAGGTTTGTGTGAATGGACAAGAATATGAATTTTTTTTTCCCCCTGAAGAACTAAAGCAGTTCATATCCTAGGGGGAGGAAAACCAACTCTCTTGAGGATTGACTAGCATTTTCTATTTTCTATTCAAATTGATCAGTGTTGTCACTGATTGTTAGTTAAAAATCTTTGATTATTAACTATTGATTGATGAAGAAGACGCAGAGTAAATGTTTTGGAAATCGTTGCCTTGGTTTATTTTATTAAGAGACATATCATGGGTTTCCTCTCACCTGTTGTTAATAGCATGAGCTTGAATACATGTTAATTAAAGCAATAAATTACTGATTTTTAAATAATATAACTCATTATTTGCCCATATTTTATGTATGTAACAAAGATGCGAAGGAGTATAGCATTAATTTATCACTGTCTTCAAAGTTTTTCAAATTAATTATATCAGAAAATCAAGTTTACATAATTTCCTAAAAATAATCAGGATACTGTTACTAAATTTTTAAGATATTTCAAGTTCCTAAATAAAGCAAATCATATACATGGATAAGGATACATCAAGAAACCATTCATCAACACTTATTATGTCACTGGGAAGTTTCAGAAAAGAGAATAACAACATAAATAAAAGTACTGAAAAGATCCTAGTCTTTAGCCTTGGCAAGCCACAGGTGAGTTATATCTTCTAGAGCTGCACTGCCTGATACACTATTAAAATCTCATGAGGTTTTAAAATTTAAATTAGTTATAATTAAAAAATAAAATAAAATGATTTAGTTCCTCAGTCTCACTATCCACATTTCAAATGCCAATAGCCACATCATCACTGAAAATTCTATTGGATAGTGCTGTTCTAGCAGAAAGAAATTCAGTCTAGATACCCTAATTATACTTCTGGCATTGAATTTTACATTCAATGACTAATAAAATAAAAAAGGCTCTTTTAATACGGTCAGGGTTTAAATCAGGGTTGGGTAGATATGTACTCTGGTCTTCACAAAACAAAATAAATTATGTTAAGAAAAAAAAAAAAAAGAAAAACAAACCCTTACATAGGCCACAACGTATTTGCCATCTAACCACCAGATGGACACATGTAGGACTTTCAATGTGTGTCAAAATCCCTGTAAATAAACTATGTGGTGTGGTGTCCTTAGGGACTATGATTGTGGCAGTCACTGAATTAACCTAATCTTTGGTGAGAAAAGATCTCCCTACTCCATGAAAAAAAAAAAAAAATTAGACCGCCAAAGAAGACAAACTCAAATGATGAAATGTTGAATAGTCCTTATGTGCTCATTAACCAGGGTTGATTATACAGCAGAACTGTCCAATACCTTGCCCTTGGGAAGCTTACATTCTTGTTTTGGAGGTAAAGCGTAGGCACATGAAACTTTTAGGATATGCTTATTAGTGTGTACTTAAGTACTAAAAATATGTGGTACAGATTCTATGTTGTATGGGAATTTATAAAAAAGATTAAAAATAGAATGAAAGCATTTTAAGGTTGAAGTGAGCTTTAGAGGCCATCGAATCCAGTCCTCTCAGTTTATAGTAATGATAAGAGTAACAACGATAATAATAATGACCTCATTGGGTTGTTATGAAGATTAAGTAGTTAATGTATATAAAACTCTTATCACAGCACCTGAGACATGGTAAGCTATCATCATCTTTATTATTTTTTTCAGCTTTATTCAGGTATAATTGACAAAATTGTGAGATATTTAAAGTGTACATCATAGTGATTTAATATATGTTTACAGTGTGAAAGGATTCCTACCATCTAGTTAATTAACACATACATCACCTCATATATTTATATATATTTTTTGAGGAGAATATTTAAGTTCTACTCTTTTAGCAAAATTTCAGTGATATATAATGCAGTGTTATCAACTATAGTTACCATGTCATATCTTAGATATTATTCATCTTATAGCTGAAAGTTTGTACCCTCTTACCAACTTCTTCCTATCTTCCTGTTTTCCACACTTTCAGTCCCTGGGAACCACTCTTACACTGTCTGTTTCTATGAGTTTGACCTTTTTTTGTTTGTTTGTTTTTTAATTCCACATATAAGTAATACCTTGATTATTAATATTATACATAGGCAATTGAAATACTTGTGCAAAATGAGTTGAACAGCAAGGCAGAGCTATAATGGGACTGGAGCTCCATGTTTGCAGTTAGTAGGCAAGGTATGCTTCATTAACTGAAATATGGGGAGGGCTTGAAAAAGAGATTAATATAGGCAATGGTATGAAGTTAGGAGTGTGTAAGATTTATTTTCAAACAAGTTGTACTTGATACAAAAAAAGAAAGAAGTGATGTTGTGGAAATAAGAGCAGTGGGTGTAGATAAGATCTCCCATAGGTTGAGAGTGGCCCTTTTTTTTTTTTTTTTTTTTTTGAGGTTCAGAGTATAATAATGAAGAAATGTCAAAAGAGGATATAAAAACCATTGGGTATATTTTACATGATGACACTTAAGATTAACTCTGTCAACACTCCTCCCCCCCACAATATAATTGTTCTATTTTTTATGATGATAAACTATATAAAGTTAAAGAAAATTTAATGTGTACTTATTGAGAGAGAGAGAGAGAGAGAGAGAGAGAGAGAGAGAGAGAGAAAGAGTATGATTGGGGGAGGGGCAGAGAGAGAGGGAAACACAGAATCTGAAGCAAGCTCCAGGCTCCAAGCTGTCAGCACAGAGCCCAATATGGGGCCTGAACCCACGAACTGTGAGATCATGACCTGAGCCAAAGTTGGACACTTAACAGACTGAGCCACCCAGGCACCCCTAAAAATATTAATTCATAACCCATATAGGGAGCATGATCTGGTGAAGGGACAAAAGTTTTGTACTGTCTCTTTCAAATGATTCTGTCACTATATCTCTTTGATGGTATGTATAATTTTATTTGGAGGTAAGGAAAATGGCTAATTGTGGACCATTTTGAATGTAAGACTGAGACTAATGGCCTTCTTCATCCTCAGAATTGGAGCATCTAAGATCCTAGAGTGGTTGAAGGCTATGGACAGGGAATGAAAGTCACTGAGTTTGCAAAACATATGTTAGAGTTTACTCTAGGAAGGAGATACATGTTTCAAGTAAGCAAACTCATACACACACTGTACAAGATATGCAAAGAAGTATTTTTTGAGAATTTGTGTAAATTTGATTTGACTTTTCACAGAAGGTGTCACTCATGGTACTAGAGAAAAGTAAAAACTAAATTTGACTGAGGCAAAAAATTTTAACCATTCTTTTAGGTAGCAGCCTTGTGGATAACGAGGCTCAGATGCCCATTATTTCTGCCCTTCTGTGTTTCCTCCAGGAAGGCATCTAGGTTTTTAGGGAGATGGGGAGGTTAAGTCAACTGAAGTTGTTCCTCTGCAGATACCCAAAGAGCAAGAAGAGTAGTTTTAAGGAATAGATGACTAATTCTTAACTTATATGTGTACTTTTTTTTTTGAAGAGAGAGAGAGAGAGAGAGAGAGAGAGAGAGAGAGAGAGAGAGCACGAGCTGGGGAGAGGGGCAGAGAGAAAATCTTAATCAGTGCAGAACCCGACACTGGGCTTGATCCCATGACCTTGAGATCATGACTTGAGCTGAAATCAAGATCAGACACTTAATCAACTGAGCCACCTAGGCATCCCTCCATGTGTACTTTTTACTACAATTATTCTCCCTGCAAATGTGGTATATGCCTCTTCTCCTTTCCCATCTTTTATTATCCTTAGGCAGAGCATACTTCTCCCCTCATCCTGAATCTACTATGGTGCTTCACCCTGGAGTAGAAAAACCTCTAGCACATCAAACAAAGGGACATTTTGAAATATTGGTGCCATACACTTCTTGTAGGGCTCTGAACCTTTCCTTTGTTGTTTATGTGTTTCTGTTAAGGAAGAAATGGGATAGAAATATGAAGTTGAGGAAAAAAAGGAACAGGTAAACTTTATGATTAAGAGCTTTTCCATATATTTATTTTATTTTATTTTATTTTAGAGAGAGAGAGAGAGAGAGAGAGGGAGAGAGAGAAAGCGTGAGCAGGGGAGAGGGGCAGAGGGAGAGAGAGAGAGAATCTTAAGCAGGATCCAGCATGGAACCTGATGTGGGGCTCAGTCCTACCTGGGATCATGACCTGAGCCAAAATCAAGAGTTGGATGCTCAGCTGACTGAGGCACCCAGGCCCCCACAAAGCTTTTCCATGGATTTTAAAAAATGGATGATGGTTGATATAAAATTGTACTGATATTTAATCTCACTGGATAGATTTAAAAGAAAAATTTAACATTTTTATTTAGTAATGCCAATATTTGTAAACAGCTGGAAAAGACATCCTTTGCAACTGTTTTTACACTAACAATAAAACATTTTAAATGTCAACTTACAATGTTGGTTTCTAAGTGACGGTACATAGTTTCTAACTGAGGGGTGCAGAGGTTTCTAAATTCTTTTTAGATAGTAGTGAGCAAAATGTTTTGGAGTCCTCATGGTGCCAGGGAAGCAAAATAGTCCTTTGAGCTATGTGGTCTCCAATGAGGAATTACTGGTCTTTTTTGCTGAGTTTGCTTAGCTGATGTAACTCCTGAACTGCTCTCTTCTTGGGTAGGAATGCTCGCTGAAAGCTTTAGCATTAGTTAGGCTCTTACTGAGTTTCTGCCACATTCTACATGTTTTCATGGCCTAGCTGGGTCTCCCTTACAGCCTTGCAGTACAGTCAACGTGGACATTTTGGCCCTTGAATATTGTGGCATTTCTGGCTCAGGACTTTGATACCTTTAGTTACCCAGTGGCCGTGTGAAAATTTGTAGGTCTTAATCCATACCCCAACTGAAAATGACTCAAGAAAGCTAGACTATGACCCTCTTTCTACCACTGCATTTACTCTGTGCCTCCATCCCCCTCACTATTGCCGAAGATTGGCGAAAGGGAACAGCCTCAACACAGTCATCTCCTGGAATATCAAATGAGAATCCAGATGGAAACCTTTTGCCCTTAGCCTTGTCCTCAACTTATCTAACATACCCGCTCCTCTCTAAGCTGGGCAATAGTAGACCAAAGCTCAGCTCTCTCTCCACACGCCCCTCCTCCATCTCACACCACCTCCTTCTCATTTCTTTTTCTTCCAGTCCCTTGAAATGAGAAGATGTGAACTTTGAGCTTTTGGCCACTTCTGCACTGGTGGCTTTTGAACTTCTTTGATTGTAATCCATAGTAAAAAAATACATTTTATATCATAATTCACAGCCAAAAAATACTTTACATTACAATTTAGTATTATAGATACACCTCTCCACATATGTATATAAAACAAGAATTTTGGGGGCACCTCGGTGGCTCAGTCGGCTAAGCATGTAACTTTGGCTCAGGTCATGATCTCATGGTTCATGAGTTGAGTCCTGTGTCGGACTGTGCACTGGTGTGCTGGAGCCTGCTTGGGCTTCTTTCTTTTTCTTCCTCTCTCTGCCTCTCTCTCTCTCTTTCTCTGTCTCTCAAATGAATAAAAACTTAAAATAAAATAAAATAAAATAAAATAAAATAAAATAAAATAAAATAAAATAAAATAAAATAAAATAAAACAAGAGTTTTTCAAAATAGGATTTAACCTTACTACATGTGAGACATTGTTGAAATCCTGGTGTGGACCCACTAAATTGATTTCACAACCCCTTGACACACTGTATAAGGACTGTATTTCATCCTGTACATCTTTAACATGGCTTTTGTAAGTAAAACATTTCTTCTATATTCTATTATTAAGACTTTAAAACATAGAGGTATATTGAAAGAATTTTACAGTGAAAATGCATGTACCTACCACCTAGAATCTAGAATTAACATTTTACTATATTTACTCTACCAAATGGTACCTATCCATCCATCAAATCATTTTTTGATGCATTTTCTTTTTTTTTTTTAATTTTTTTTAATGTTTATTTATTTTTGAGACAGGGAGAGACAGCATGAACGGGGGAGGGTCAGAGAGAGAGGGAGACACAGAATCAGAAACAGGCTCCAGGCTCTGAACTGTCAGCACAGAGCCTGATACGGGGCTCGAACTCACGGACCGCGAGATCATGACCTGAGCCAAAGTCGGATGCTTAACCGACTGAGCCACCCAGGCGCCCCTTGATGCATTTTCTAAGTAAGTTTCAGACATCATACTCATTTTTCCTCTTACTTTCCTCTCTTCCTCCTCCTTCTTTTGCAAGCTGACATGTGTTGTGAATGTTTTGTACCTGGGATGTACTCAGTTTTTAGGTATTTTGAATATTACTATGAACCAGAGTTAGAATAGATACCCAAGCTGTGAGCAGAACTAAAGCCACAGGTCTGCTGGGCTCCTGGTTGGAAGTAATCTGTGGTGCCTAACTGAAGGATACTGTGTGAAGGCAGGGACAGGGGTTTGCAGTCCTTCCAACACCAATCTTGTGTAGCTCAGGAAAGCCGCTGAAAAATTTGCAGACCTACTGACAGGGCTGATAGATTTATAGAGACCTCTGGGCCTATTGAGTGAATGGGGAGCACAAAGATATGGTTTGATTTCTTAGAACTGAGCCAGCCACTTACTGATTCTCTGATCAGATGTATACTATCCATACTAGCATCAGATAGTAGGCACACCAAACAAGTTTTTAGGACTTGGTACTTCACTGGAGTCAGTGAGCTAGATGGATACGGTTTAAGGACTTCTGGATAGGGAGGAAGGAGTACCCAAAGGAGATTCAAGATAGGTTAAACTTCAGTAAGGAAAAAAAGTGAACTCAGAAGGAAGCAAACAAATTCAAGAAACAATGATGACCATATAAATTGATAAAACGTGTTGGTGAGCATAGCTTGTCACTATAAAGTTTTTTGTTGTTGATTGCAAGATAACACCTATCAGAGACATTCCACTTCTAGTTCTGGAATCAACAAAATGGTATAAATTACCTAGGAATAAACCCAACAAAAGATATATAAAACTTTTATGAAAAAAGCCTATAAAACATTTCAGACATAAAATATGGAATGAATAAGCAGAGATATGTTAAGTTCTAAGTAAGAAGTCTACATATGATAAGGATATCAGTTCTTCTTTATATTAATCTATAAATTCAATGCAGCTCCACTCAGAATCCAACAAGATTGTCCACGGAACTTGGTAAATTTGGGAAAGCCAAGAACAAATAATTGCTACCACAATTTTAAAGAACTGTTCTTTCAGTAAGGAGGAATTATTAGAAAGTCAAAATCATACAGTAGTGTGGTTTTAATGCAGAGATAGGCAAACAAATCAATGGGAGTAAATAAAATGTACAGAAACAAAACCATGTCATATTTAATATATGAGAGATGGCCTTACAGATCATAAAGAAAGGATAGATAATTTGATAAATATCACTAGACATCTCTGCTTATTTAGATTATATTGTATGTCAAATACTTTGTCAACTACTGTTGTTTTTCTGCAGTTATTAACATTTTCATATATGTAGTTTGGCTGTTAATATAGTGAATTACATTGATTCATTTTCAAGTGTTAAACTAAATTGCTTTCCTGGGATAAACCCTACTTGATTGTGAAGTATTATCCTCTTTATATACATTATTTGAACTGATTTATTAAAATGCTCTTAGTGATTTTTGTGTCTATGAGCATCAGGGATATTGGCCTGTAGTTTCTTTTTCTTCTGTTGTCTTTGTTTAGTGTTGGTATTAGGGTAATGCTGGTCTCATAAAATGAGTTGGGAGGTATTTTTTTTCTTTTTTTCTTTTCCAAGTTTGTTTAATACTTGTATTAATTCTTAAGTGTTTGGTAAAATTCATTAGTAAAGCTATCTGGATCTGGAATGTTCTTTGTTGGGAAGATTTTTAATTAGGAATTAAATTTCCTTCTTAGAAATACAGCTATTTAGGTAATGAATTCCTTTTAATGACCTTTAATAGTTTAGTAGTCTTTGAAGGAATTTATCCATTTAATCTAAATTGTCAAATTTTTGACATAAAGATGTTCAAAATATTCTATTATCATCCATGTAAAGTCTGTAGAATTTGCCTTTTAATTTCTTGTGTTTGTAATTCTATTATCTCATTTTTCTTACCTGATTGATATAGCTAGAAATTTATTAATTTTATTGATATTTTCCTAGAAATGACTTTTGATTTAATTGATTTTCTATTTTTTAGTATGCTGTTTATTTCATTGATTTTTTTTCTTTATTGATTCCTTTCTTCTGCTTATGTAAAGCCTAATTACTTTTTTTCTAGTTTATAAGGTAGAAGCTTAGATTATTGTTTTCAGACCTTTCTTCTTTTCTACTACAAACATTTTACTGCTATAAATTTCCCTCAAAGCACTGCTTTAGTTGTGTCTACCAAGTTTCAATGTGCTGTTTTCATTTCTATTCAGTCCAAAGATTTAACATATTTCTTTGTGATATCCTCATCTGTTATTTAGAATTGTGTTAAAAAATTTCCAATTAATTTGGGCATTTCCATATATCTTTCTGTTATTGATTTCTAGTTTGTTTGCATTGTAGTCAGAGAGCATACTTTGTATAATTTTAATTTTTTGAAAAATTCTGATATTTGTTTTATGGCTCAGAATATAGTCTAAATGAATGTTCCATATATGTTCTACTTTGTTGGTTGGAGTATTCCATAAATGTCAGTTTGCTCAAGCTGCTGGATAGTATTGTTCAAGTCTTCTATTATCCTTGTTATAATTGTGAACTTATATATTTCTCCCAGTTCTTTCAGTGTTTTTTCCTATACTTTGAAGCTTTGTTAGTAGAGTCATTAACATTTAGAATTGTTATATTTTCTTGATGAATTAACTTTTAAAAATTATTATTAATTGTTAATATTCTTTGTTCAGAAGTTTACTTTGTTTCATAGTAATATAACTACTGCAATTTTTCACTTGTGTTATCAGAAGGTAGTGTTTTTGATCCTTTTACTTTTAACCTATTGTATCTTTATATTTAAAGTGTGTTTCTTGTAAAAAGAATATATCTATGTCTTGCTTTTTCCTCCAATCTGACAATTTCTTACTTTTAATTGGTTTGCTTAGACCATTTACATTTAATATAATATTGATATGCTTGAGTTTAATTATACTATCTTGTCATTTGTGTTCTGTTTGGTCTCTTTTTTAAAGAAAAAATTTTTTTAACATTTATTTATTTTTGAGACAGAGACAGAGCATGAACGGGGGAGGGTCAGAGAGAGGGAGACACAGAATCTGAAACAGGCTCCAGGCTCTGAGCTGTCAGCACAGAGCCCAACGTGGGGCTCGAACTCACGGACCATGAGATCATGACCTGAGCTGAAGTCAGCTGCTTAACTGACTGAGCCACCCAGGCGCCCCCCTGTTTGGTCTCTTTCTTTTCTTGTTTTCTCTTTTCCTTTTTTTTTTTTTTTTTTTTTTTTTTTTTTTACTGACATCTTTTGAATTAAATAAGTATTCTTTTAATGATTTTTGTTTTATTTTTACAATGGGCTTATTAGTTATATATCTTTGTTTTGTTTTGTGTGTATGAGCATATGTTGCTCTAAGACTTAGAGTATATGTATTTAACTTTTCCTAGTCTATCTTTGAATAATATTTATTACTTTATTATAATCTAAGAAACTTATACCAATATATTCCCATTTATCTCTCCTGTTCTTTGTGCTACTATTGTCATATATTTTACTCATACATAGTTAAACTCAGAAAATCTTATTAATTTTTATTGAAGCAATTACCTTTTAAAGAGATTTTAAAAGAGGAAAAGTGTATTTTATTTCTCATATACTTACGGGTTTTACACTCTATTCCTTAACAAATCCAAGTGACCACTTGTATTGTTTTCCTTTTGCCTGAAGAACTTCCTTAAACACCTCTTTTTGTTAAAAAAAATTTTTTTTTGGTCTGAGAAAATCTTAATTTCACCTTCATTATACAAAGGTATTTTCATTGAATATGAAATTCTAGATCAATAGATTTCACCCCAAAAATTTATTATTTTTTTTCTTTTTAAATGTTTTTATTTATTTTTGAGTGAGACGGGGCAGGCAGAGAGGAAGGGAGAGAGAGGATATGAAGTGGGTTCTGTGCTGACAGCAAGCTGGATGCGGGGCTTGAACTCACGGACCAAGTGGGATACTTAGGGGACTGAGTCACCCAGGTGCCCTTCCCCAAACTTTAAAGTGCTATTTGTTGTCTTCTGGTTATATGAGTTTCTGGTGTGATGTTGGATATCATCCTTACCTGAGTTTCTCTTGATGTAATGAGTTTTTTGTCTGCAGCTTTTAAGATTTTTTATCATTTTTTTTTTCATTTTGATCATGATGTGCCTTTTGTGTTTTTATTGGGATGGAAAAGGATTTATCTGCTTGAGATTTGTTGAACTTCTTGAATCTGTCAGGTTATAATATTTGTCAAATTTTTGGCCTTTATTTCTTAAAATACTGCTTTCTGTTCTCAACTCTTTCTCCTTTTTTTTGGACTCTACTTACACGTTAGTCTGCTGGGTTTTTTCTCTTCAGTCTTTTTTCTCTGTTTTCTTTATTTTGAATTGTTTCTGTGATTATCATTATGTTGAGCTAGGGAACAAATCACCTCTAATTCCAGAAGAAAGGTGCAGCTACATAGTTTGCCTGGAATTAAGGTACATAGTTTCAGAATTTTAAATATAAGAGAAAATTATATTCTTAATATAAACACTGTCTTTCCACTATTCCTCTGCCTGATTTCCTAAGTCTTCTATCAAGGCTGTCTTATCAGTTCAATTTTTTTCCTTTTCATTCTGTCATACTGGAATCTTTCTGAAGTCAAGTAATTCTCACCACTGTTCAATAATCACACTGTATTCCTCCCCAGCTTTGTGATTCCCAGTTTTCTGTATGGAATGGAAGTGTCTTTCTTATTTCCCTTTGTTTTAAATAAACAAGGGAATATTCAAGACATAAAAGATTGATATATAAACATTTGTGCAACCCAAATCTATCAAGTCTTTTCTTCATATTTTTATTTTTAGGAAATAAAGCATAAATTCAGCATTTCCCCTCCCTTTGCCTCCTTTTCAAAGGTAATCATTATCCTGAATTTCTAGGTGTGTTTTATATTATAACACACACATACTTTATTATATACAGAGAGAGAACAGGAGAGTATAATCATATAAAAATATGTATAGGAATCATTTAAGACATATATATACACATATGTTTTGCATTTTTTCATACTTTATATAAATGGTACAAATGATATAATGTATATCATTCTGCACTTGCAACATTTATGAAATGTATTCATGCTGATGTATAAAAATGTTATACATTTATTTTTAACTGTTATACAATATTTCATTATGTGAATATACCACAGTCTATTTATCTAATTACTTGTTGACAGTTTGTTTCCCATTTTTGTTGTTAGAAACAATGCTCCTACAGACATTTTGTATATTATTCCTTCTGTACATATATGAAGATTTCTGCAGGATGTATATCTAGAAGCAAAATTATAAAATGAGTATGCACATTTTTATGGGTTATTGTCCATTTTTACATTACAAACTGTTACAAACATTACAAACTGTTTACATTACAAACTGTTACATCAGTTTACACTGTTACATCAGTTTACATCAGCAGTAAGATTCCCATTTCTCCTCATTTTTACCACATATACATACCTTCTGTAACATATTAATCTAATAATAGTTAATGATACTTTTGAGCAATGCTAAGGGGGCCAATTATACTTACGCCATATTGTATATGATGGTTAATTTTATGTGTCAACGTGACCAGGTGAAGAGATGTACAGATAGCTGGTAAAACATTATTTCTGGTTGTGTCTGTGAGGGTGTTTCCAAAAGAGAGTATCTTTGAATGGGTAGACTGAACAAAAAAGATTGCCCTCACCAGTGTAAGTGGGCATCATGTAATCCACTGAAGGCCTGAACAGAACAAAAAGCAGAAGAAGGGAAAATTTACTGTCTTGCTTGAGCTGGTACATTCATCTTCTCTTTCCCTGGAACATCATTGCTCCTGATTCTCTGACCTTACAACTCAGATTGGGACTTGCACCATTGACTTCTCTGGTCCTCAAGCTCTCTGGTTTGGGCCAGAACCACCACCAACTTCTCTGGGCCTCTAGCTTGCAGATGATAGATCATAGGATTCCTCAACCTTCATAATGGTGTGACTTAATCCTCCTCATACATCTCTTGCTGTCTATTTATCTATATCCTATTTATTCTTTTTCTCTAGTGAACCCTGACTAATATACTGCACTAAACACGCATTCTCCTATTGTAATACAATTACATTTTTTTTCTTTTCCTGCAATAAACTTCTTCACAATTATTTGCTTAGCATAATACCCCAAATGAAAATTATTGCCTAAGTTTATAAATATATGAAGCTCTTTATAAGTCTTTCGGAAGGGTTGTATTGATATAACTATTTCAGTGTGTGTATAACTATTTCAGTATATATATATATATATATATATATATATATATATATAGTCATGACCAGAGCCAAAGTTGGATGCATAAGCCATCCAGGCACCCCATTTAAAAATATATTAATATTTGATAGTTTAGTTTAATATTTATGTATTTCATTATTTTTAAAAATATTTTTTAATGTTTATTTATTTTTGAGACAGAGACAGAGCATGAACGGGGGAGAGTCAGAGAGAGAGGGAGACACAGAATCCGAAGCAGGCTCCAGGCTCTGAGCTGTCAGCACAGAGCCCGACGTGGGGCTCGAACTCACAGATCATGAGATCATGACCTGAGCTGAAGTTGGATGCTCAACCGACTGAGCCACCCAGGAGCCCCTGTATTTCATTATTTTTATTAGCACTTACTATATTGCTCTTGAGATGAAAAAATTCCATATACCTGTTAATTAAATGTCTTCTTGTTCAAATGGTCCTTTGTACATTCAAAATAGATTTTAACATTAATTTAAAAATCATATCTGTGTAGGGGCACCTGGCTGGCTCAGCTGGTAATGCACAGGGCTTCTGATCTTCAGGTTTTGAGTTCAAGCCCCAAGTTGGGCATAAAGCTTACTTAAAACAACAAAAAAAAATCACACCTGTGTAGAATATCTAAAATCTATGTTTGTCTTACATGAAATTTTAATATAAAATACAAAGGGTAATTATAACACATTGCATCAGATTTGAAAAACAGATATCAGAAATTACAAGTCTGTATGCAGTACACAGTCTTGTTAGGTTAATTTAATAATGATTAATGGTTTTGTTCAAAAACATTTGGGACTTACCTTAATTGCATTTGTTTGAATATCCTCAATAACAACATTTTCACTTTGTATGTTGAATGTGAATCTTTAGAGAAACAAAACTCATTTTTGTCAAATTTGATAAAAAACTTACTGTTAAGTATCAAAAATAGTTTCATCTGAAACATACTATGAGGCTAAGAATTTTCATTAGGAATTAATTTCAAGATAAATATTGCCCATTCTGTTTCAGAGAATCTTCCAAATGCTTTAGCAATTATATATAAGAATCCTTACTGAGTGTTTTTTCTGTGGTGTGAATTTTGTATGAACATGTCATTTATGTCAAGAAATTAAATCGTTTTCAATTGTGATTTTGACGCAGGCTTAGAATATAGAAATGTTGTTATCAAGTTTTCACTCCTTTTCACTCAGAGTTCATGGTGCATCTTCAGAGCAACTTTTTTATTCTCTGGCCCAGCTAATATATTATACTGTTTAAGAACATGGGTGCTAGTGTCAGATTGCCTGGATTCAAGTCTGAGCTATACTGGTTAACCAGCTCTGTGGTCTTTGAAAGTTAGTTAACCCCTGTTTTTCAATTTTGTCATTTGTGCAATGGGGATAATATTGGGTCATCGTGAGAGAATACTTGTGAACATTAAAAATGAGATAATACCGGGGCGCCTGGGTGGCGCAGTCGGTTAAGCGTCCGACTTCAGCCAGGTCACGATCTCGCAGTCCGTGAGTTCGAGCCCCGCGTCAGGCTCTGGGCTGATGGCTCGGAGCCTGGAGCCTGTTTCCGATTCTGTGTCTCCCTCTCTCTCTGCCCCTCCCCCGTTCATGCTCTGTCTCTCTCTGTCCCAAAAATAAATAAAAAAAAAAAACGTTGAAAAAAAAAATTTAAAATAAAAAAAAAAATGAGATAATACCTAAAAATGGTAATATTTGTGTGTTTAAAGCGGTGGCTAGCACATTGAAACACTAATATTGGGGCGCCTGGGTGGCGCAGTCGGTTAAGCGTCCGACTTCAGCCAGGTCACGATCTCGCGGTCCGTGAGTTCGAGCCCCGCGTCAGGCTCTGGGCTGATGGCTCGGAGCCTGGAGCCTGTTTCGATTCTGTGTCTCCCTCTTTCTCTGCCCCTCCCCCGTTCATGCTCTGTCTCTCTCTCTGTCCCAAAAATAAATAAAAAACGTTGAAAAAAAAAAAAATTTAAAAAA
Organism: Neofelis nebulosa; assembly: GCF_028018385.1. Classification (NCBI taxonomy): domain Eukaryota; kingdom Metazoa; phylum Chordata; class Mammalia; order Carnivora; family Felidae; genus Neofelis; species Neofelis nebulosa. The sequence continues at coordinate 85,583,856 of NC_080791.1, read as the reverse complement.
AAAAAAAAAAAAAAAAAAAAAAAGAAACACTAATATTAGCAGCTATTATTATTTTTTTAATTTAATTTTAAAAGTCTTAATTCCAATAGCTGATATTATTATTATTATCATCTTATCTCTCTTTTCTCACATTCAGTCAGTTGCCACCTTTGTAAAGCAGTGCCTTGTTCTTAGTTGTCACTCAATATATGTTTATTGATAAACCAGTGAAAGAGTAAAAACTCTTGTTTAAATTTTTTTTTAGAGTAAGTCATATTCTTTGACTAACCGTAACTCTTTAGTAATCTTTCTTTCAATTATCCATTTGGATGCACTAAATATGTGATCAGCACTGTCCTGAGGTAGGTGGTTTCCAAGCCCGACAGCCTCAGGATCACATAGACCCCACTCTGCTCAATTCAGCCAATCTGAGGCTGAACCAAGAGTCTAGTTTACTAAAAATGCTCTACACATGATTCTGATACTCAGCTAGTTTGAAGTATCATGAGAGGCTTTTCTACTTTCATGAAAACCTTTCTGAGATCAGTTAAAAAAAAATCTTGTTGACCTAAGTTTATCCTGTCTAGCTTCTTTTACCTGCTTATGTATATTCTTTTGTAGATTTAATTTAAGTACAATTTTTAAATCTAAATTTATTCTAAAATATTTATTCTAAACCTTTCTTTCTTTCTCTTTCTTTTTCTTTCTTTCTCTCTTTTCTTTCTTTTCTTTCTTTCTCTTTCTTTCTTTCTTTCTTTCTTTCTTTCTTTCTTTCTTTCTTCTTTCTTTCTTTCTTTCTCTCTCTCTCTCTACTGTAAAGTTGTTCTTTTTACTCTAAATCATTTGTTTCTAATGTGGGCTGTGTGTGTGTGTGTGTGTGTGTGTGCTCCTGTGTGGGTTTCTTTAGCATCATCTCCAGCCTGGGGGCAATGTGGGCTGTGTGTGTGTGTGTGTGTGTGTGTGCGCTCCTGCATGGGTTTCTTTAGCACCATCTCCAGTTTGGGGGCAGTGTGGGCTGTGTGTGTGTGTGTGTGTGTGTGTGTGTGCGCTCCTGTGTGGGTTTCTTTAGCACCATCTCCGGCATGGGGGCTGTTCAGCCTTCGGAGCACTGTTGCTCCAGGTTAAAGCTTGTTCAGACTTGTCCTTGCTGTGATCACTCCTTCCCTGCTTCTTCAAGCCATGCAGGAGAATCAGTCTCATTACTTTAAAATCGCTCCTCAAAAGCTCAGTAAATTCTACTGTCCAATTTTCTCCTGCCAAATTTTACTAAAAATCAGGATCTTGTCACAGAATTGGGATATTTCCCAGGTTGTACAAAATGAATATAGGAATTGATGGGAGTAGGGGAGGGAGGATGAAGATAGAAAGCCAGAATATAGGTTTGAAGTACTTCTATAAGTTTTATTAATATTATTCAAAGTTAGACTCTAGATTTTTAATCCTTTCTAACCTACCACCTGTTTGACATTTAGCTGTTACATCTTATTGTGACCCTTTTTTTTTCCTTTTTCTAAAAGTATATTTGTGCTGATACACTAAAAGATAGAATTCAGTTCTTGAAGCCCTCTGCAAATGTCATTGGACACTGGGCAGTAAACATAGCCCAAATAACCTGATGTCAGGAAATATAAAAATCAAGGTAGCATTTTAATGACAACAGCTTTAAAAAAGTGATGTCTGTTTAAGGAAAACAGTCTTTTGTTACATTTAGGTACTGACTGGAAATTAGAAAAGAAAATAGGACTTGAAAAGGAAATCATTGCTTTAATCTTTTTCATTTAAACATTTACTCATACAATATCATGAGAAAAGCTTTTGGGGAAAAGAATAACAGTCGTGATGATGATTATATTATCTTGTATTTTTGTACCAGTGTGTAAACCAATTGCATTAATTTCCTGGTGTTTTGGCTTCTGTGAGAACTTTAGTACACATTAGAAATGCTATTATTTCTCTTCCCATATCCTTATTAATTAAAACATAATCTTTCTGTAATTACACTTGTGTATTTTCTGCTTTGAGGATCTTTATATTAATCACTGATTTTTTAAAGGAAAAGACTAAAACACAAAAATGCAATATGAAAGCTTTCTCTATTTAGTGAAAACATACTTTAGAGAGGAGATATGTCTGCGTTTTGTATTGCTATTTCTTTGAAATATATAACATTGATTTTTCAAAAAGAATAGCCAATTGATAAATGCAGGTTGAACACACAATCTTTGTTAGAAGATGTGGAGAGAAATATAGAGTATACATTACAAAAATAACTATTTTTTAGTTGAATTCCACTTACTCATTTTTCTAATAATTGTTCTGTACAAAAATGAAGTGGTAATGCCTTAGTGACTTATTTTTTAAAGTTAGAAAAAAACCCATGTATTGTATATATTTTATCAAATGTTGGATCATTTATAACAGTAAATGTTTAATTATTTTTAAAGTATCCTCTTACAGTAAATTAATTCTGTAATGGAGTAGTCTCAGTGTACAATCATTGGAATGACACATGGAGAAGTGCATGGTTTTTCTATGTAAGATATAGTTTCTAGTGACAGCATCTGGATCTTTTCTTATAGTTACTTCTGGTTTTCTACCATATATCTAGCAGGCAGATGGATTACTTTTATGGACTACTTTGTGTTATTCTTTTGAATACATATATACTCAAACTGTTTGTGATTTTATTCACTAAGATAACTTTTCAAAATTTACTTGAGTTGTTTATAGCCCTTCAGATCAGAAAATCTAAAAATTTGTGTTTTCATTATATCACTTAAAATCGTTTGAAGTTCATATATTTCAGCTTGTATTTATAGATAGACCTGCCTATTTTCAAATGTGCAAATTAGCACAAGACCCAAAGTAAGGATATATCACCTACTTTCTTGCCATAATATCTTTATCTTTGTAGGAATGAGAGTTGCTTGTTTTGGACACTGGTGTGAAATGTTAACATTTGAGCCGACCTCCCCACCTTTTTTTCTATTCTCTCCCTCATCTTGCTGTAGGCTCAGTGTTGTGGAAAAGGAGAGGTTTGTCCCAGTAGGGAAGATTCTTCTCACCTCACTTATAATGTTTCTGAGAAAAATGTATTTTTGAATTTTATGCTATTATTAAATTTTTTTTTCAACGTTTTTTATTTATTTTTGGGACAGAGAGAGACAGAGCATGAACGGGGGAGGGGCAGAGAGAGAGGGAGACACAGAATCGGAAACAGGCTCCAGGCTCCGAGCCATCAGCCCAGAGCCTGACGCGGGGCTCGAACTCACGGACCGCGAGATGGTGACCTGGCTGAAGTCGGACGCTTAACCGACTGCGCCACCCAGGCGCCCCTTTATGCTATTATTAAAGGCATTTAGTGAAACAAAATCCACCAAAGACTGAGAATGAATGGAATTATTCTGCTGGGCACACAACAATCTGATTTATGTTTTGGAAAGACCACTCTGACCATTCTGAGAGTAGAAACAGGAAAACCAATCAGCACATGGAGAAAAAATGGGGGATATCTTTCAAAACTAAAGGCCACATACCACCTCTGTCTACTTGGGACATCTATGTCTGAGTGGTCAGCACTGAAGGCACTCTCTGGGCTTATCTATGAGATGAGTGCTGGGGCAGTTGGAGGGGTTTCTGCTGCATGAAACATGAAGCGCCCACCTTGGGATTATAGCATAGAGCTGCCTTAACCTATTTGACCCAAACAATTTGGTTTTATGACATCCACTTGTCATTTCTGCACTAGTGAGGTCTGCAGTGGGTTAAATGGCCAGGTTAGAGTTCTTCAGTAGTTTGGACTCTAGGGAGTAGATCTGCCTCTTTTGCAAACAGATACTATCCACAACTGCAGCTGAATAAGTCAGAGTTCTCAAGGGTGCAGAGGAGTATCACAACACGTTATGGATTCTGTGTGATCTGAGTTCAAGTGTTATAGACTTTCACAATAAAGATTCACCTCAAGATTTTTGTATACTATAAATAAATAATTGCTTTTAAACTTCATGAGCATTAAGAAGCATTAGAAAATTTATGTGTGTTTAATCCTCTATCAATCATCCATTTATCCTTTTTTTATTTTCCATGACCCCTGGCCCAAGGGGAAAATAATATTCATATTGTTTCATCTTATTTATATTAATAGTTATAACTTCTTTATGTCTGGATTAGTAGGAAGTCCAGTGTTTCCCTGGTATTCTTCTCTTTTGAAGTTTCTTGGTGTCCCGTCCCATTAACACATCTCAGTCGGGACCATCTCATTGCACTAGTGAAGCTGTACTAACAGCGCTAATACCTCTAAAGGGAAGGGGTCAGGAATTCCAAGTCTGCCCTGGATGCTCCTCATTCGCTCTGCACAGAAGTATGGGATAGGTAGTTTTGTTAAGACACAGATAGGACTGTGTGACACCCTTCTCCTGAAGCAGTAACTGTCTTCTTCCCTTATGTTTATGAGACTAACAAGGGCGATTCCAGAGCTTCTTTCCACAACAGAAAAGGGCTTGCTCTAAGGAGATTTGCTACCTCCATTGATAGGTGGAGAAGTGGCTGACAAGTTTAAAATGGCACCTAAAAAACAGATCAAAATATTTTGGCTAATTGGGGATTTCGTGAGTACACACACACACACACACACACACACACATATATGTGTATATATCATATCTATATACACATGCAACATAATCTCTAGATCACTAGTATTGAACAAAATTTATATTTTACTTGTTTGGACAGGTTTGAATTTGCTTTAGACAAATTTTTTTTTTAAGTTTTTTTAACGTTTATTTACTTTTGAGACAGAGAGAGACAGAGCATGAATGGGGGAGGGTCAGAGAGAGGGAGACACAGAATCTGAAACAGGCTCCAGGCTCTGAGCTGTCAGCACAGAGCCTGACGCAAATTTTTTTTTTTTAATGTGGTATTTTTAACCCTATTTTGGACATGGATTTGATGAAAGAATTTATCCATATTCATTGCATATTCATCAGTTAAATATATAACTATTAAAACCTCTTGCTTAACTTTTATTTATATGACATGAATATTTAAAATTATATATATAAACTTGCATCTTTACATATAATTGCCTATGTGTTTATAATACTTTATTTTTTGTATTAGTAAAATTACTAAAGGTAATTTAAAAACAAATTACCTAAATTAACATATTTTTTAAATTTAACAACATTATATAGCCAATAATCTCCTTTCCTTCACAAGGAAATTTATATTAGTGAGCTAAAATGATAAAAACACATTTCTGTTATCTTATCTGTAACCCGTAATTTCTGAAGATCAATTTAAAGTATATTGTCTCTTTAAATGACATTAAATTCGATCTCAGTCATCTGTTTACTGTCACTTCCTATTATTTTGTACTTATTCATCAATCCTTAGGGGAAATCAGAGCCTGTGTAGGTCTCTGATCTGCATAATGCTCAGTGAGGGTGTGGTCAGAAGGTGCCTCTCCTCCCTATAGACTGACAGTCTTAACCAATATCCCGCCCACTGTTAATCCCACTGGGTCCTGGCCCTGGCACAGTGGATGCTACTCTAAAAAAGTAACTTTAAAATTACACCCTACTATTTAAATATTAAAATCTATTTTTACATCAAAAATGACCAAATGAAGTTTAGTCATTTTTGTTCACTATTTTATGTCTCATCAGCAAAGTTTCTTATGGTCAAAATGTTAACCATTGTTCCAGGATTTTCACCTCAGTAAATCCATGTGCAAATGACCTTCATTTTTAATAGTCAGGGGATTATATATGCACACATTTCTCATTATGGAGACATATTGTTTGCAACAGTGAAATGAAAGAATCAAGGCCCCATGTGGTCACCTGGTCACCCTATTTTGATGAAGACTGCTCTTCTTTTTCACATGAATTAATGTTTTTCATTCATTTTTTAAAATGTAGCAGTTGTCCTATAAGTGAGTAAATAATCTTCTGTAAGATTACGGAAATTTATAAAGTATGAAATGAAAGTCTCCTAATCAAAACCATTCCCCAGACATAACTGCTGTTAATAACATTTTTAGGCATATTCATATTATATTCTGTAATTTGTTTTATTATTTACCATACCATAGGCCTCTTTCCACATCAGTACATGACCACTTTTCATGTCCATATGTATTTGTATTCTATTATGTTTGGTTTGGGGGAGCTAATAACTCCTCCTTTAGATGTTGCTAAATAGATAATTTGATAAATAGACCCAGGAGCTAGGCAGGAATTAAAATACAGTCACTATTTTACTATTGATTAGGCTAAATTTGAGAACACTTTTTAAAAAAAATGTTTATTTATTTTTGAGAGACAGAGTGACAGAGGGCAAGTGGGGGAGGGGCAGAGAGAAAGAGACACAGAAACCAAATCAGGCTCCAGGCTTGGAGCTGTCAGCACAGAGCCCAACGCAGGGCTTGAACCCATGAACCGTGAGATCATGACCTGAGCTAAAGTCCGACGCTTAACTGACTGAGCCACCCAGGTGCCCCTGAAAAGACGGTTTTAACATGAGGCTAAAATAGCCCCTGAATTAAATTTATCACTCTGCCTGGGGTGAAATGACCAAAGAACGGCATGCTTTCCCTGGAGGACAGCAAATCACTGCCCTGGCAGAAAAGAAACATCACAGCTAAGGAGCTGGAAGGGGAGAGAGATAGAGAGCAGGGGGTGGAGGAGGCACCATTCTAGCCATACTAGTACGAACTCCTAGAATTAGAATTACTGCATCAAAGAATATCCACATTTAATTTTTTCAAAGATATTACCTAATAAATAGAAGGTTTACGCCTTTGTATAATAGATGAATTAATATTCCATTCCCTACATTCTCACTTCTATTCACGTGTGCCAGCCTGATGGATTAAGAAATTATCTCACTTAAAGAATCTGTTGACTGATTATTAAATGAAATTAAATATATTTCTGTATGTTTATTGTATTTCTTTTGTAATTCGCCCCTTCATAATCTTGCCCAATTAGCTATGTTCATCTTCTCTTTTTGAGTTGTGAACATTCTTTATGGATTAAGTGTATTTAAATAATCTGTCATTTAGAAATGTAATACATTTCTCCCTGTTTATCATTTATCTTTTAGATTTTCTAGTGTCCTTTGGCATATAGTAGTTAAATTTCTATTTAATCAGCTGTCACTTTTTTTCTTCCAGTTTTTAATTTAAATTCTAGTTAGTTAACATACAGTGTAATATTGGTTTCAGGAGTACAGTTTAGTGATTCATCACTTACATATAACAAACACCCAGTGCTCATCATACCAATTTCAGCTGTTGCTTTTCTTTAGCACAGGCTTGAACTCACAACCCTGAGATCAAGACCTGAGCCAAGATCAAGTGTCAGAGGCTTAACCGACTGAGCCACCCAGGTGCTACCACTGTCGCTTTTCAAAGAATAGTTTCTTGTTTTTGTATCATGCTAAGCAAGATTTTTGCATTCTAAGAGTATAAGAATATTTTTCTCTAGTTTTCCTCTATGAGATGTCTACTCTCAGTACTGTCATTTAATGCAGTACCAGAAGTCCTAGCCACAGCAATCAGACAACAAAAAGAAATAAAAGGCATCCAAATTGGCAAGGAAGAAGTCAAACTTTCACTATTTGCAGATGACATAATATTCTACATAGAAAACCCAAAAGATTCTGCCAAAAAATTGTTAGAACTGATACACACATTTGGTAAAGTCACAGGATACAAAGTCAATTTAAAGAAATCTGTTACATTTCTATACACCAATAATAAGGAGTAGAAAGAGAAATCAAAGAATCAATTCCATTTACAATTACACCAAAATAATAAGGTATCTAGGAATGAACCTAACTAAAGAGGTGAAAGACCTGTACTCTGAAAACTGTAAAACACTGATGAAAGAAATTGAAGATGATACAAAGAAATGGAAAGACATCCTATGCTCATGGATTGGAAGAACAAATATTGTTAAAATGTCTATTCTGCCTGAAGCAATCTACACATTCATGCAATCCCTATCAAAATATCACTAGCATTCTTCACAGAGCTAGAATAAACAATCCTAAAATTTTGTGTGGACCATGAAAGTCCCTGAATAGCCAAAGCAATCTTGAAAAAGCAAAGCAAAGCTGGAAGCATCACAATTCTGGATTTCAAGTTATATTACAAAGCTGTAGTGATCAAGACAGTATAGTAGTGGCACAAAAACAGAGACATAGATCAATGGAACGAATACAAAAACCGGAAATGACCCTACAACTATATGGTCAAATCATCTTTGACAAAGCAGGAGAGAATATCCAATGGAAAAAACACGGTCTTTTCCACAAATGGTGTTGGGAAAACCGGACACCAACATGCAAAAGAATGAACCTGGACAACTTTCTTACCCATACACAAACATAAATTCAAAATGGATGAAAGACCTAAATATGAGACCTCAAAACCATCAAAATCCTAGAAGAGAACACAGGCAGTAACTTCACTGACACCAGCCAGAGCAACTTCTGACTAGGTATGTCTCTTGAGACAAGGGAAACAAAAACAAAAATAAACTATTGGGACTTCATCAAGATAAAAAGCTTCTGCACAGAAACAATCAACAAAACTAAAAGGCATCCTTTGAAATGAGAGAAGATGTTTGAAAATGACATATCTGATGAGGGGTTTAGTATTCAAAATGGATAAAGAATTTATCAAACTCAACATCCAAAAAACAAATAATCCAGTTTAAAAATGGGCAGAAGACATGAATAGACATTTTTCCACAGAAGACATACAGATGGCCAACAGACACATGAAAAGATTCTCAACATCACTGATCAAGGAAATACAAATAAAAGCTACAATGAAATATCATCTCATACTAGTCAGAATGGCTAAAATGAACAGCACAGGAAACAAGGGTGTTGGCAAGGGTGCAGAGAAAGAGGATCCCTTTCTCTTTAAGATGTAAGAAACAGGATCTTACACTGGTGGGAATGCAAAGTGGTGCAGCCACTCTTGAAAATAGTGTGGGTTCCTCAAAAAGTTAAAAATATACCTACCCTCTGATACAGCAATTGCACTACTGGGTATTTACCTAAAGAATACAAAAATACTGGTTCACAGGGATATATGCACCCTTATCAACAATAGCCAAATTATGGAGACAGCCCAATGTCCATCAATTGGTGAATGGATAAAGAAGATGGGATATATATATATATATATATATATATATATATATATATGTAATACTACACAGCCATAGGAAGAATGAAGTCTTGCCATTTGCAATGACATGGGTGGAGACAGAGACTATTATGCTAAGCAAAATAAGTCAGTCAGAGAAAGACAAATACCATAATGATTTCACTTGTAATGTGGAATTTAAGAAACAAAACAAATGAACATAGGGGGAAAAAAGAAAAAGAGACAAACTGTAGAGAACAAACTGAGAGAACTGTACAGAACAAACTATAGAGAACAACTGAGGGTTACTGGAGGGGACATGGCCCGGGGGTCAGGGATGGGTTAAACAGATGATGGGTATTAAGGAGGGCACTTGTGATGAGCACTGGATGTATATGTAAGTGATGAATCAGTAAATTCTACACCTGAAACTAATATGTTAACTAACTAGAATTTAAACAAAAACTTCAACAAGGAAAAAAAAAGAATATTTTTCTCCTATTATTTTATTTTTTTACTTTTCAATCTTTAATTTATATGGAATTTATTTTTGTAGTTATGCTAGGAGTATAAAAGCCCATACTTCCCTTTCATAAAAACTAATTCATTTATTTGCAGTGTAGAACTTTAAAAAATATCAACTACGGGGCGTCTGGGTGGCTCAGTTGGTTGAGCGTCCGACTTCAGCTCAGGTCATGATCTGTCAGTTCATGGGGTCAAGCCCCACATTGGGCTCTGTGCTGACAGCTCAGAGCCTGAGCCTGCTTCAGATTCTGTCTCCCTCTGTCTCTGCCCCTCCCCTGCTTATGCTCTGTCTCTCTTTCTCTCTTAAAAATAAATAAACGTTAAAAAAATATATCAACTGTGCTTAGCTTTTTCTTAAAGCTCATAAATGAATTATTCTGAAAGGTTAAGTATTCCATAACAGCTTATATTGAATTTTAAGTACGACTGCATATAGGCTCTACATTATGAATTCTTGTAGCAGAAAATGCAAAAAAGGAAAACTGCACCATTGATAGCTTGTATGTCAGAGGTCTTCAAAGTATTGAAAGCGATTATTCCATTTGGTTTTTTTCTGATTAGAGAACAAAGTACCTAGGCATGTCTGTATGTAATTAACTCATCTAATCTTGATCCAGGAAGCACGTTTGATTTATCTCATATTGAAATGAACTCTCAAATCCCAAAGCCTCACAACTTAAAACAGTGGAGGTGGTATGGGGAAATAGGGGAAATAATTAAAAAAACAACTCAGGCAGCAGCCAATGTGGATTATAGCCACTGATTTTGGGGATACAATTGTGTGGATATAAATATTTGTTTCTTATTAACATAGATGGTCTCTAATAAAGAGAAAAATGATTAAATCATAGTCTAGCCAGTCAAGACATCATACAGTCTTCATTATAATAATTATTATTACACATTTATTGTTAGGATAGTTTGTATGTCCTGTGAAAAATACAAAAGCTTAAGCATGTGAGGGCAATCTAGCTCTGATTCCCCAGCTCAGTCTGACTGATGAAAATGGATTCTTGAATATGCATGTGGAGTCATGGAGGATGATCATCTATAAATAAGAAAAATTACTTTGTCTAGAGTTTAAATTCATAAATGTTTTCAGAAGTAGCCCTTGATAAATAGCCTTCTTGAGAATATATGCAACTTGTCTGCTTATGGCAAAGGAACAGACTCCAAGGCAATAGAGATATTTATCCTTTCATGGCTCAGGAAGGCAGTAGAATCCAGAGGTAAGAGTCAGACCTCCTGGCTTCAAATCCCCTCCCTGTCTCTTACTGTGAGACTGAATAAGATAACCTCTATGCCTGGGGATTCTTACAATCTGAATGAGAATATCTATAGGGTTCTGTGAGTGTTAATGATTAACATAATTAATCATTATAATTAATACACAAAAGGCTGGGAATAGTGGTTGGCCTATTCTGAACTCCATAGTAGGAGCTCAGTAAATGCTATGGTTCTTTAGTATTTACCTGGAGCCTCATACAGGAAGGTAGTACTTCTTAGGAATGGAAATGATTGGTGGTAAGTGGGATGGTGTCTCCAGCCATATACAAGGATTTACTACTGAAGAATTACCTTCTCTTTGCCAGGAAAGGCCCTGACTTGGATCATTCAAGGAAAGCTAAAGGGGTGCCTGGCTGTCTCAGTCTGTAGACTATATGACTCTTGATCTCGGTCATGAGTTCAAGTCTCACACGGGCATAGAGTTTACTTAAAAATCAAATTAAAATTAGAAAAGAAAAGAAAAGCTGAGAAATCCAGGCTGCTTAGGGTTCCAGCAGCCTAAGGAACTGGCACACAAAATTTTCACATACACTTGAAGGACGATTGAATTCTGGTGAGAAAAATATGGGCATGGATTTATTGAGCACCTCCAGTGTGACAGACACTGGTAGACATTTATGTTTGCTCACTGATTAATAATAAAAGTGAAAGGAGGAAGAACTAGGCTAGGCTAGTCCCTCATTGCTAGGCTTACCCCTCATTTGTTTTTTTTCCTCTGGTCCAATCCCATCGTATTATCTCTGGTGGACCTTCCCTCTTCCTTGAACTTTACTATACATTGGTTTCTCTCCACTTTATGCTTATTCCTCTATCCTAGCAGGAATCCTTCCACAACTCTTCTATTCCCTTGACAAACCTTCCCAGTGTTATTTCATATTGCTAAAGAACTCAGAAGAGGAATTTTTATTCTCTGTCTTAAGTTTTTCACCATGAAGTCATTGTTCAACCCCTTAACTGACTTTTGCCACAATTAGACTGACTTTTGTCTCAGTCAGTTTTGTCTCTGACTGAGACCCACTGTGCAATGACTGCCCCTCTAAATACTTCAACCACACATTATAGATGTTCTAGGACTTTAGATTTCATCTAAGTTTATTCTTTAATGTTTTTAATACAAGTAATTCTCTAAATGTTGAAAAGGGTAATAATACCCCTTACTTATTAAATCCACAGGTTTTTTTCCATCCTCCTTAATTTTTCTGTAATATTTGCCAGTATTTAATTACTTTGGAAAGCCATCTGGCTCTTGTGAACTCTCTGGTTTTACTTCTCTCAGACCATTCACCTGTGTTCTCCTTTTTAAAAATTTCTGCCTTTTTCCCTCCCAAGTATGTTTTCTGAGGGAACAATATCGTTTACACCTACCTCCATGCCACGGGCTGAAGATTTTGTGTTTCTGCAATTACTATTGTTTAAATCCAAGTTCTGATTCTCCAAGTATCCATTTGAACATGATGTTTCCCTAACACTTTAAATTTCACATTTGATGGTATGTATTTATTTGAGTACCTACTATCTGCCAAACATACCAGGAATTGTGGAATTTAGAGTCATACAAGACCAAGTTCTTGCCTTAAAGGGCTTAACGAGGAGGAACGCAGAAAATAAAACATATGCAAATGAATAAACAAGACAATTTTAGGTATTGTTAATTTCAGGTACTTGCTATCAAAGACATGAAGTAGGATATTGCTTCAGTAAGGGGTTGATTTTTGTTGATAAGGCAACCCTGAAAGAAGTGATATTCGAGTGGTGCTCGGAATGATGGGAAAGATCCATTCATGTGAACATGTGGTGGGAGAGTTTTGTAAGTAGCAAAAGCAATAGAAAGATCCTGAAATAAGAAAGAGTGGTACATTTGAGGGACTAAAGAAAGAAGGTCATCATGGCTTGATTATGACTGAGGGGGAGATCATGGAGAGTTTTATGAAGCATGATAAGGATTTTGTAGTTTACTTTTGAAAGATATTGGGGAATTTTAATCTTGGAGGTGAATGCTGACTCCTGTGTGGAGGAGGGCTGTAGGAGAATAAGAAACTACTTAGGAAGCTGCTGAAATATCCAGGCAGAAATTGATTTGCATGGATTACGAATGTTGTGAGGTTGGAAGAGTGGAAATTGTGAGAAATAATAAGATTCAGGATACATATTGGAAATCTGACAAAATATAGTGTTGGATTGGACTTTAAGTGTTAAGAAACAACAAGAATGGAAGATGCGTCTTATTTGGCCCGAGACCAAAATCTTGGCCCCATTTACTAAAATGAGGAAGATTGAGGTGAGGGAAGATCATGTGTGCCAGAAGATAGTTAAGTGAGATGTTGAGTTAGCAATTGGGTGTACAAACAAAGAGATCTAGGTGAGAGATACAGGTTTGGCAAATATTAGCATGTAGATAGTATTTGAAAGTTTGTCAATGGTTGAGATAACCAAAGATGGGAGGGTAGGTAGAGAAAGGCAGATGACAAAACTTGGAATTCTCCAATGTCGTGGTTAAGGAAGGATGAACGAAAGGACCAAAGAAGGAATAGGTAACCGTTAAGGCACAGAGCTCAGAGAAAATGTTGTAAGAAGGAAGGAATGAACATATCAAATGGTGCTAAAGATTAAAATGAGAAGATAATGGAGAATTATCATTGGCCTTGACAAGATGTCAGTTAGTAGTGACCTTGATTTATACCAATGAACAGACTGTAACATAAAGAGTAAAATCTTTTATATTTTGACAATATAATGGGTGTAAAATAGTATTACAGTAGTTTTCATGTTTAAAAAAACTACATTTCTCTCATTGTTTGTAAAGTGAACTTATTTTCATATATTTTTGGCCCATTGACCATTTTTCTCTTCAAATTGTCTGTATATTTTACCTATTTTTCTACCGTGAGATATTTTATCTTTTATTCTTGAATTGTAGTTCTTCATATATTCTGTATACTAATCCTTGCATTGCAAATACCTTCTCCTATGCATGTCTTATTTTCTCTAAGGCCATAAAGACATTCTATATTTTCTCTGTTAAGGTTTTGCTATAATAATATTTAGATCTTTCACCTATATGAAATTTGTGATGAACCATATAGGACCAATTTTTTTCCATATGAAAAGTCATGATGTTTTAGCAAATTTATTATCCTGATGATATATTTATTCACAGTAGGTTATATAATGCCATCTCTGTCGTATATCAAGTTTTCATATATGTGAGCCTCTTTTTTTTGACTTCTATTTTCTACTCCATTATTTAATATTTTAGGCTCTATGTCAAATCTACATTCTCTCAATTAGTCTACTTTTATAATAAGTCTTGATATTTGGTAGGGCAAGTACCTCACTCTGTCCTTTCTCCTTTGTTTTTTTAAAATCACCCTTCTTACTTTTGACTATTTTCTCTTCCACAAATCAGCTTATGAAATTCTTTGAAAAATTTTATTGTAACTTTGATTGTAACTACAATAAACTTTACATTGTATTTGGGGGAGAATTTAATCTCAGTCTCTGAAAAAATTACTGAGAATTTTCTAAAATACAAGAAAAATAAAGGACCTCAAGTCGCCAGGGCCTTCAGAGTACTATAAGTCAAAACCAACAGGTTTTCTGTCTGCTATCAGTAACAATTAGAAAATGTTATAGAAAACATTTATCTAAAAACAACAAATTCTAGAAGGTTTGTAGGAGGAAATTTAACAAACGATGTAGAAGAGTGAAGTAAGCAGAATGGCCTTCAAATACGTTCATGTGTTAATCCCCAGAGCCTGTGAATATCCTGTTATATGGAAAAGGGAATTAAGATTATATATGGAATTAAGATTGTTAATATGTTGACCTTAAAGTGAGGAGATTATCCATTAAAATAATGTGTGCTGCAGTTTGATAGCCAACTATCATCTTATGAATGAAAATCCCTATCTATGTAATCTATTCTTTACAGGCTTATAAAAACTACCCTGTAAAAGTACTGGATCAAGTATCTGTGTGGAAGGAGGAGACATTTGCTTACTAATTCAATTTTTAAAGTTGTTTTTTTTCAGATTTTGCTAGCGTCTTAAATATTTTTTGTAATTTATATCTAGAAAATTATCTGGTAAATTTTCATATTTGGTGGTATAATTTCTGGTAAATTTTCATATTTGGTGGCATAAATCATACTATTTGCTTACAATTTTTAAAATTCTGTACTGTTTTATAATACTTTCTTTTTAATTCCTAATGTTTTTAATTCATGGATTTTTGCTTTATTTAAATTTATTGTGGGGCGCCTGGGTGGCGCAGTCGGTTAAGCGTCCGACTTCAGCCAGGTCACGATCTCGCGGTCCGTGAGTTCGAGCCCCGCGTCAGGCTCTGGGCTGATGGCTCGGAGCCTGGAGCCTGTTTCCGATTCTGTGTCTCCCTCTCTCTCTGCCCCTCCCCCGTTCATGCTCTGTCTCTCTCTGTCCCAAAAATAAAAAAATAAAAAACGTTGAAAAAAAAAAAATTTAAATTTTTTGTGTTTTACTTCTAGTCTCTTAAATTGAATGCTTAAATGTATTATTTTATATCATTCTTAATGTTAGTAAGTGTATTTAAAGCTCTGAATTTCCCTTTAAGTAAAGCTTTGATTCGTCCCACAGATATAGTATCAATGATATGCTGCAGTTGACTCAGTACTCACAAGAGCTGATTGCATGCATCTCTCCCAACTCCACATTTATATCTTGTACCTTGAAATTAGCCATGATGGGAGTATTTACACCGTAGAAATTGGCAAGCTCTAAAAGTCAGCTTTTTGGTTTTTGGGTACCCCCCTCCAAGAAAGTTGATTGTTAAAATATTTACCAGCACACTAATGTGTAGTATTTTTATTGTTGTTTAGTTCTAAATGTTTTATAGCGTTAATGGTGATGTCCCTTTATCCCATAATTTATTTGGGAATATATTTTTAATTTTTCAAACATACAAAGGGTTAGTATCCAAAATCTATAAAGAACTTATCAAACTCAACACCCAAAAAACAAATAACCCAGTGAAGAAATGGGAAAAAGACATGAATAGACACTTTTCCAAAGAAGACATCCAGATGGCTAACAGACACATGAAAAATTAAAAATAGAACTACCCTATGACCCAGTAATTGCACTAGTAGGTATTTATCCCAAGGACGCAGGAGTGCTGTTTCGAAGGGGCACATGCACCCCAATGTTTATAGCAGCACCATTGACAATAGCCAAAGTATGGAAAGAACCAAATGTCCATTGACTGATGAATGGATAAAGAAGATGTGGTATATATTTATACAATGGAATATTACTCGGCAATGGAAAAGAATGAAATTTTGCCATTTGCAACAATGTGTTTGGGGCTAGAGTGTATTATGCTAAGCAAAATAAGCCAGTCAAAGACAAATATCATATGCCTTCACTCATATGTGGAATGTACGATACAAAACAGATGACATAAGGTAAGGGAAGTAAAAATAATATAAAAACAGAGAGGGAAGCAAACCATAAGAGACTCTTAAATACAGGGAACAAACTGAGGGTTTGGGGTGTTGGGTGGGGAGATGGGCTAAATGGGCAAGGGGCATTAAGGAGGACACTTGCTGGGATGAGCCCTGGGTGTTATATGTAAGTGATGAACCACTAAATTCTATTCCTGAAATCATTATTACATTATATGTAATATTACATATTACATTATTACATTATAGGTAACTAACTTAGATTTAAAGTTTACATATATAAAATAAAGTCCTTATCTATAACAAACAAACAATGTGCTTTGTTCTTCTTTTAAAACTATCTTTCAACTGAAGATTTTTAATTTAATTACTTCTTCATTGAATAGCGTGGAAACAAACCATCAGGGAGAGGACTTCTGTGCTATTATTTTATTAGTGGGTTAATTTCAGGAGCAGAAGCAATGGATAAGGGGAATTAGAGATGGAGGAAGAGCCCATGCAAAAATGAGTTATAGAGCTTGCAACCATTAAGTGTGACTCAATTCTCAATTTGTTGAGCTACTCCCTTTTCAGCCACATGAACTACATCTCAGAACTGTCAGTTCTGTAGGAGAGAGAGGGAAAACATTATCCAATGGTTTTCTTTCCCATTGGTGAAATGTTAGCACTGAAGAGCATCAACTCTCTCACACTTCTAGGTTATACATATGAGATTACCCAACAGGTTCCTGTGGCATCCTATGCCTCAACATCAACAGGGGAGCCACTGGGTAGGAGTGAGAGGTCTACAATTAGGCCTGGTGAGGAGGTTCTGTCAGGCCGTGCCAACGGGTGTTACAGGGAAGCTGGAGCACCTGTTATGTAGGTACCTCAGTCTACAGCCAGCAGCCTGTGATTTCAGAAACAGAACAAGTCTCTGGTTGGGCTACTCTGGTCAAAAGGCAAGTGCTGAGATCTGGGGGATGGATGGGACACTGTATATGTATTTTACAAAGCCACATTTATTCTTAAAAATCTATAGAGTTCTATGTTGTTCCCTTTTGGACTGACATGTTTATTTATTTTGGATATACTTTGGTATAAATCATTGCATTTTGTAGTTATGTAGTTATGCTAAGCTTATGTGTGCTATGAGATTCTTATGACTAAGATTTATAGTAGACAGAAATGGATGCTTGTTTATTATTTTGAAAAAAAAGATGGAAGACCTTCAGATCTTTAGTAACTTCACATTGTCATGCTTCCTGTGGAGCTGTGTCTTACATATGGATCTGGGGTAGCAGCTCTTTGACTCTTCAACTTTGTCCTCATCCTTTGCCTAACTTACTTTGCTCAGTGGCTATGCTTGGGTGGTCACCATTGGGGCAATATCAATAATGTATGCATAATATTCTCTCAAACCTAGAATAAACACTTAAAGAATTGTCTTTCAAAAAGCTTGGGACAATTTTTATAAGTAATATTTATATCAATCTTTGTGAAACTAATTCCCCCTTTTGCTATAATCCAGGCTTTTCCTGCAATATAGTCTTGACATAAAATTATGTCACCACATTAAATATTCCAAAGTAAAAAATAATTGGTGATCATCTTTTCTTTAGGATTACATATGCCACTAATTTTCTCCATGCACACTTAAATTAAAAATAATTGTTTTAATGTTTATTTATTTTTGAGAGAAAGAGAGTGAAGGGTGGGGAGGGGCAGAGAGAGAGGGAGACACAGAATCTGAAGCAGGCTCCAGGCCCTGAGCTGTCAGCACAGAGCCTGACGCGGGGCTTGAACTCACAAACCATGAGATCATGACCTGAGCCGAAGTCAGACCCTCAACTGACTGAGCCACCCAGGTGCCCCTTAAGTTTTCTTTTAAATAGACTTTATTATTTAAGTTTTAAGTTCACAACAAAATTGAAAGTACAGGTTTCCCATATACCCTCTGCCCCTACACATTCATAACCTATCCATTATCAACATCTTTCCCCAGATGATAAATTTGCTATAATTGATAAACTTACACTGACACATCTTATCATCCAGAGTCTATAGTTTACATTAGTGTTCACTCTTGGTGTTACAAATTCTATGGGTTTGGACAAATGAAGAACGACATGTATCCACCATTATGGTATCTGTCATGCAGAATAGTTTTACTGCCTTAAACATCCTCTGTGCCCTGCCAATTCATCTCTCCCTCCAACCTAAACCATGGCAACCACTGATCTTTTTACTCTCTCTATGATTTTGCCTTTTCCAGAATGTCATATAGTTGGATTCATATAGTATATAGACTTTTCATATTGGCTTCTTTCACTTAAAATTATGCATTTACATTTCCTCTATGTAATTTCATGGCTTGATTGCTTATTTCTTTTTAGGGCTGAACAATATTCCATTATTTGGATATACTACAGTTTGTTTATCCATTCATCTACTGAAGGGCATCTTGTTTGTGTCCCAGTTTTGGCAGTTATGAATAAGGCTGCTATAGACATCTGTGTGCAAGTTTTTGTGTACGCAGAAGTTTTTGACTCCTTTGGGTAAGTACCAAGGAGTGTAATTGCTAGATCATGGGTTAAGAGTTTGTTTTGTTTTGTAAAGAAACTGCAAAACTGTCTTCTAAAGTGGCTCTACCATTTTGCATTCCTGCTAGCCATGAATGAGAGTTCCTGTTGCTTCATATCCTCGCCATCCTCTCACTGTTCTCAGGACTCTGGATTTTGGCTCTTTTAATATGTGTACGTTGTTATTCTCTTATTGTTTTAATTGGCATTTTCCTGATGACATATAATGAGTATTTTTTCATATGCTTATTTGCCATCTGTATATCTTTGGGGAGGTGTCAAGGTTTTTGGCCCATTTTTTAATCAGGTCATTTGTATCCTAATTGTTCTTATTATTGAGTTTTAAGAGTTCTTTGGATATTTTGGAAAACAGTCCTTTATCAGATATGTCTCTTGAAAATATTTTCTCCCAAGCTTGTCTTTTCATTCTCTTGAGTCACTATATTTTTCATTTCTCACTTACTAATTCATTTTGGTATCCATGTGTCTTAGTTTTAATTTTGCCCTTTTTTCACATTTTTGTTCTTTATAAATAAGTTATTCCTTTACTTACCTCTTGTAGCATCCTGGAAGGCTAATTGCATCTAGACTAAATTCATGTTTCATTGTTTTTTTGGCTGTCTTTCTTGGCATTTTATTTTTCATCTGGGTTGGCTTTTTTTTTTTTAAGTTTATTTATTTTTGAGACAGAGAGAGACAGAGCATGAACGGGGGAGGGTCAGAGAGAGAGGGAGACACAGAATCCGAAGCAGGCTCCAGGCTCTGAGCCATCAGCCCAGAGCCCGACGCGGGGCTCGAATTCACGGACCGCGAGATCGTGACCTGAGCCGAAGTCGGACGCTTAACCGACTGAGCCACCCAGGTGCCCCTGGGTTGGCATTTTGATTTGCAAGCTTATTTTCAATGGAAATTTTTGTTTTTTTCCCCTTCCACCTTTCTTCTGTTGCCCACCCTTCGTTGTCAAGCGGTTTTATGATTATCTTCCTGGACTAGCAGGGAGTTCAGAACCCAGTCTTTTAATGCATGTTAGAATTCCTACCAACAAGGCCACGTCTTTTTTCTCAATTATCACTTGGCTTTCTATATAATATATCATATATCCAAAGCAGTGGGTTAGATGCTTTTTTTTTTGTTCACCTGAGCCTCTTTTCCAAGGAAATGCCCTTATTGAACTCTGATTATGTGGAGCACCTTCATACTCATTAGCTCACAGGAATTAGACTCTCAACAGCATCTGTACACCTCCGCTCTTCCCAACTAACTGGCCAATAACTTTAATCCTTTCTTATCTCTGAAGTTTATCTCGGCTTTGAGCCTGGCTCTGTTGTTTGGATTTTATTTTCTTCTTTTTGATTTTATCTATCATTGTTATAAATTTGAAACAGTGCAAAATTGTCCTGGTGTGAATAGCTTGGACAAAATCACATAACTTTATGGTTCCATCATTTAAAACAAGTTAAAGGAGAATGGCCAGTTTGAGAGGACCATAGTACCTACCATGCCAGACTTGCTGTTGGAGTGGAGATTTGTAGGCTGGGTACCTAGGTTCATAGTCTTAAGTGCCTTGTATTTTTTTATGGCTCATGGTTCAAACCACTTTTGAGATTTTTGATGCTGTGATGCAATATGGAGGCAGACTCAGAATTCACAGTCCCTGTATCTCCTTGCCTGTATCAAAGTGAAGCCAGCTGGAAATCTAAAAATGACTTATTTAAAAACAAATACCATTTCTTTTTTTACTTTTCAACTTAAGGCTATACTTTTAAGGGGAAAAAGCCTTCAGAAGCATAAAAGAAAATGTGCTAACTCTGACACATCCTGTCTGATGACAGTGAGTTACAGTCTTTTAAAGATTAAAATGAATGGCTTGTCTAATTTGTTCTCTTCATTTTCATTTCCCAACTGTCTTATTTTTATCCCCCCAGTCATATATCATACTTCTAAATCTCTGTCTTACTTTTGCAAATTTCACAGTTTTATTTTTTTTAATGTGGCCAAACTCTTTCTGATTTAATGCTTCATCTTGTATTTCACTATCTTTTTTTCCTCTCCCTCTCTGTCTTGATTTTTAGTTTGGGCACCACTTCTTCATATATTTTTATTCAATGATTGATTATTTTAGGCAAGCTAGGTGGGGGAAAGGGCACTGGGTGTCAAAGGCAATGTCAAGAAACCTTAAGAAACTATCTGGGTGCAGATGGTGATTGTGGATATTGTGACACTTTCTTCCTGCTTTGAATATCACATTTTCTAGGCTTAATATCTCTTTAATTATTCAATACTTTCTTAAAATGTTTAAGCTATATAAGTGGGTAATTAATATGACAGAGTTTTGACATTTATAAAATGACCATATTGAAAAAGTGTATGGCTGCTATATATTTCCTAATAATGTTAATATATTACTTAATTTTAATAACACACAGATTTTAATTTAATATTTAATATATTTTATATACTTGTTCAAGAAGCATTTGTCAGCATACAATAAAAGAAAGATGCAAAGAAATCATTGAAATAAGAAATAACCTAGTAGGAGCCACATTCATTTATTTATTCACTGGGCATTTATTAAGTACTAAGTCCGGAGGTATAACAATAACGATGATAGGCCTGGTCTTCACTCTTAAGGGGCTTACAATGTAATGGAGATGACTGACAATTATTTGATTTTGTGAAGTGTAGAAAATGCCTTAATAGGGGATGTGTAAAGAGAGCTGATTGGAGGAGATTTGGGAACCAGAAAGTCTTTCTCTTAAAGAACAAGTAATGCATACTTTAGTGTAGTGATCATGTAATTTGTAGAGTACTTGGCAGTTTGACATGTCATAAAAAGTAATATGTAAAACATTAAACAATTAATATCATAAGATAACACAAATCAATATAAGATGACTTTTAGTGGTCAATGATAGCATGCTGTCAGTCATTTTTACTTATTTTAATGAATTTGTCACCTTATTTCTTGAAATAACAGATGAGGTATAAAAATTACTAAAATAATCTATCTAAACAAATCATCAGAAATCCATGGATTTTAAAAACAAAGATGCTCTTTTTAATGTGAAAATTAGATATTTGCTTGAATAGATGAATTAAATAACTAACCTTATTAATTTTCACATTAATTATAGCTCTAACAATTAAATTGACTTGTGTTCCTTTTTAATTTGTTGAATTTCTGATTATTATGACATGAAGGAGAATTTTTCCCTTACTCAAAAAATTATATTATTGCCACTATGGTCCTTTTCCCTGTTTTTCAAAAATCCTTTTACTTTTTCCATTTAAAATTACTAAATATGTTCTGTAATGCTTGTCACACATTAATGTCAATGACTCTAAGCTATGTTTAAGTTATCCACTGGCATCTAGTAATTATCCAGAACCATGAAAAGCAAGGCAGTATCTTCTGATGTGTAAAATTTCAATCCTGAAGAGAATTCCTTAATTTAAAACACATCTTAAGACAGTTTTAATTTAAACTTTTCTATATTTAAAAATTAGATACTTTCCTTAATTAAGATTCCCCCTTTTATCAGTAGTTTACTTGGGTTCTATGTCTCTAACCAAATTATAAATTATTAGAAAGATAAAATAAATATTACCGGGTCATTTTCGGTAATTTTTTAAAGCTCACATTTTCTAAGCAAAATTTTCCATTGTATAAAAACATCGTATTCCTTATAAAAGATGAATAACTGTATATATTAAAAGAAGTCATTCAGAGCAAAGTATTTCATATAGAATTTGTATTAGTAATTTGTAAAAATATGTATTCTTCCCTTCCTATGTGATAAAAGAACATTTTGAAATAACGATTTTTGTCATGAGAATATTTTAGCTAAATTTTATTTTCAGTCCTGTTTTCAACTAGCATTAAAAATCCAAACATCCAAACCTGAGAATTTTGTTGGTATCAGACACAGAGTATGTGAATTCTGATACCTTTTCATCACTTGTACACTAGGAATTCTATTTTTTAAATGATATCCTGCCAGCTTTTTCACAATCCATTAATTCCTGGATCAACATCAGAAGGAATGTCAGAGCAGAGTGAAATTCTTGTAAGACACAGATGTCAGGATCAAAAGTCAGAGACATTCTCAGAGCAGCAGGGAAGCAAGCTTGTTAGACTTTAATCGGAACAATTAGTATCTGCCATGTGACAGTCTCGATGCCCTGCCTTATATTTCTGGTAAGTTCCAGGCATGCCGAAAGACAAAGTCCTCTTCCAAATTTGATAGAAAATTTCATGAGGTTTTGGTCTGATTATTTTTAGCCGGGATTCTTAAGTTTTGTTGATCCTCTCCAAATTTCCTTAAATGGTAAATTATTGATACACTTAGACAAACTTAGGTTCCAGCTTATAACAGAGACAAATTTTCATCTTCTCTGAGTGCATGTAATACATAGTGACTTGCTTTATGGATGTTTGTGATCATTAGTACTCAAGAGGCTTTTCCAGCTATTTTATAATATCTCACAGTGAGAGCTTTTAGGGCTGGTCCCAGATTGCTCCAATGGATGCTCAATAAATGTGAATCATTGATGAAGGAAAAAGTCATTAAAGTTGGATGCTGAGATTTTAGTTAAAGAACTTCTTTAAAATCAGCTATTATATTTTTGCTTTTGTCTTCATTAAGCCAAAATATCCTCCTTTGAATAAAAAAAATCAATGAGCCAGTTGTTTTCACTATATGTTGTCAATAAATTTATTTCATTCATTTATTTTTTAAATAGTTAAATAGTAAGTTAATTTTTGCAGTCATCTCTTTTGTAAAGATATTATAACTATTCAGAGGTCAGTTTTTGGGACAACCTCAAACATTAGGAACTATAAGTTAAAAAACACTTCTGGCAATGAGGAATGGTTCTTTAAGATGTGAGCAATAAGGAAAACAGTTGAGAAGACCCAAATACCCAAAATTATCCCTGTTGTGGTAGGATTGATTAGTTCACTATTGGTAGAAAAGGGTCACGATAATTGGCTAATGCTAAGTGTAAAAAAAAAAAAAGGCCAAAACCATGGAAAAGAGTACGAATTAAATAATAAAGTAGAAGAGAGGAGGCCAAGAGAGGAAGCAGGAATCTTAAATAGTGACAAGGCTGGCAAGTGGTGGACAATTTAGTGGCAGAAGCTTAGCCTTTTGTTATCTCTGAGTCCTCCAAATAAGGATAAAGTTATATTTTGATGTGATCTCTTGCTATTTTTTCAAAATCATTTAAAGTGTGAAAGAAAGCATCTTTAGAATTCATGTTTTTATCGTTTTAGAACACTAAATAAAAATATTCACTTGCTAGCCCAAAATTGCCTTCAAACAAATCCCATGATAACACCTTCCAACTAAAATTGTTACCTTAGACATTTTTTATGTAAAAATCAGGAACAACCATTGAGACAATTTTATAGATGAGTGAAAGGAACACTAGCTAAAACCATAATAGAAGGGTGGGTGCTGATTAACTCCATGATAGCTCTTACATATATTCTTTAGTTGTAGAGGCAGATTATTGTGTAGTTTTGCTGTGTTGGGAACAATAACATATGCCTCTCAGTAATACTTAAGGGCTTTATCACTGTTCATTTGATGATAATGATGACAACAGTTGTAGGATTCACCACTGTATACTTCAGCCAACGTTTGCACATGGATCATATCAATTAGTTCTCATAACAAAAGTGAAGTAAACATTATTCAGTGTTAGTGATGATGAAATAAGCTCAAAGTAGTTAAGTATTCAAAATCACTTGACTGGTAAGTGCTCAACTCCATACTCTGCCCCTTGCATTATCATTTCCTCAAATGGTACAGGTATGGCAGAAATGGCAAAATGACAACCAAAGATTTGCTCTACATCAATAAAGGAAAGAGTAAATAAGTTATGGTACTTACATAAGGTAAAATTGCATTACAATAATGTTCATGGAACTATTTTGGTGATGCAGAGCAGGCTTACTACCATATAGCGTTCACCAAAAAGTAAAATTATAGAACAGAATAAAAATATGGTTTTCATTATATAAAGATATGTTTCTATGTGTAAAGGAAAACACATAGTGTTTTTTTCCCCATAGGTTGTGGGATAATGAGTAACTTAAAATTTTTTCTTAGCTTTTCTAAATTTTCCAGAATGAGCATGTAGAATAATCAGAAAAAATTACCCTGAACAATAGCTATTTAAATGAATTCTTATTAGTTTAGTTGGTGTCATTAGAAATTCTGGTAGAGAACTTTGGACTAAATCTTGGGGGCATGATCCCCTGCCAATTATAAATGTGTTTCCAATGTACTGGTGTGACATAGCAAGAGACAGTCTTGTCAACACTGATTAGAGGGCAAGGGCTTGTGAAAAATTACCAATGATGATATTATAGAACTTTAGTTTTTGAAGGCTATTTGTAGCTAAATGACTGTAGTGGTGCTAGAACTAAGTATATCTGATGTTTTTTCTTACTTTTCTCATTGTTTCTGTGAAAGATAGAGCTTGAAGATTTTCCTATTTAATATTATTATCAAGAGCTGGCCCAAACAGGCTTGAATCTGAATTTTTGTCTAGTTCAGTTTCACTGTCTACAGTCATTGACTTGCTACGTGTGTACTGTTAAAAATTGGCATGGAGCAGGGGTGCCTGGGTGGCTCAGTCAGTTAAATGTCTGACTCCTGATTTCAGCTCAGGCCATGAACTCATGGTTCATGGGATCATGCCCTGTGTCAGAGTCTGGGCTAAGAGTACGGATCCTGCTTGGGATTCTCTGTCTCCCTCTCTCTGCCCTTTCCCTATTTGCATTCTCTCTCTCTCTCTCTCTCTCTCTCTCTCTCAAAAATAAATAAATGAATAAATACACATTAAAAAAAAAGAATTGGCATGAGGGCTTTCTCAAAATATTTTTTCTTTGTCCTGAAATCATACATTCAGGTAAAACATTTCAATCCACAAGACTGGATGGTATCAAGTAAATGATTCTTTGTATTGAGTAAGCACAGTCAACAGATTTAAATATTCCCCTTGGTTGAGTTCCCAAAGGACTATTGAATGGCTTTCAGTGTCTAGTGTGATGGTCCTCTCTGCAGGAGGGTGAGGCCATTAGAAGGTAATGGGGCATTTTCCTGGTTGCCTGTATGCCATATATTGTTTTTCCAAGGAGAAGGAATCAATCTATTTGCTAAAAATATTTACTGGGCACTTGTTCTCTGTGAACCCTGTACAAGGATTACTCATAAAATTAAAAAAAAAAAAAAATAGAATCACAGTCCGTGCCCTGGAAAGGCTTAGAATCCAATTAGAGAAGTAATCCACATGCTGATGTAAGAACATATACATCACAATTTGTGAACAAGTACAAACTGATGTAGCCTAAGCTGCACTATTATTGAGAGATCAGCACAAAAGCGTAGTTTGCCTTTATCACTCAAACTATGGGAAAAAAGGATTCACTTGTATCTCCTGCACAGGGAAGGGATCTTTGCCTTTTTGTTTCTACTCTACATTTTTTTTTAAGTTAATTTATTTTGAGATAGAGAGTATGAGCGGGGGAGGGACAGAGAGAGAGGGAGGGAGAGAAAGAACCCCAAGCAGGCTCTGCACTGGCAGTGCAGAGCCCACCGTGGACCAGAGCCCACCGTGGACCTCGAACACAAGAACTGTGAGCTCTTAACCTGAGCTGAAACCAAGAGTCAGATGCTCGACTGATTGAGACACCCAGGCACCCCTCTGTTGTACTTGATCCAATGCTTAGCTTATGGATAACATATGCTTAGCATAACGAATTGTTTAATGACTGATTTATGAATAATTTGTTTGCTCTAGTAAAAATTTCGTAAGTCTTTTAAAATTTTTTTTGAGTTTTATTTTTTTAATGTTTCATTTATTTTTGAGAGAGAAAGAAAGCTCAAGCAGGGGAGGGGCAGAGAAAGAGGGAGACAGAGGATCCCAAGCAGACTCCGCGCTGACAGCAGAGAGCCCGGTGTGGGGCTCTAACTCACGAACCATGAGATTGCAGCATGTCTGTGAGATTCATTCATGTTGTTGGGTATCTTAATTTATTCTTTCATATTGCTGTATAGTATCCATTATAAGCTATACCACACTATATTGCAATTTATTTATTCATTCACCTGTAGGTAGAAATTTGGGTTATTTCCAGTTAGTTTCCTATTATTATAAATAATAATATGTGTTGT
This sequence comes from Neofelis nebulosa, assembly GCF_028018385.1. Taxonomy (NCBI): domain Eukaryota; kingdom Metazoa; phylum Chordata; class Mammalia; order Carnivora; family Felidae; genus Neofelis; species Neofelis nebulosa. The sequence goes on along the minus strand of NC_080791.1, from coordinate 85,556,712 downwards.
TGGACATGTCTTTTGGTGGATATATTTACTCATTCCTTTTATTTAAAAATTTTTTTGATGTTTCTTTACCTATTTAGAGAGGGAGAGAGCTTGAGCAGTGGAGGGCAGAGAGAGAGAGAGGGAATCCCAAGCTTGAGAGGGCTTGAACTTGTGAACCATGAGATCATGGCCTGAGCACAAACCAAGAGTTGGTCACTCAACTGACTGAGCCACCTAGGATCCCCTATTTATTTATTTCTATTGGATATATACATCTTGGAGTAGAATTGCTAGGGCATAGGATAGGCATATGGTTAGCTTTAACAGATACTGACAAGATATTTTCCAAAGTGGTTGGTTGTGCCAATTCATGGTCCTACCGTTACATTAGTGTATGAGGGTTCCAGTTATACTGTATCTTCACCAACACTTGGTATTGCCAGTCTTTTTAATTTGAGTCATTTTAGTGAGTGTGTAGTGGTATTTCATTGTGGTTTTCTGGTCATTGTCAATAGCTCCATATCCATATGCTACAGCTTCTTAGATATTACCTTATTCTTGGGTTTGGGGGTTTATTTTATTTAATAAATATTTATCAATTCCTAGTAAGTTCCAGGGACTATTCTAGTTGCTGGAGATATAGCCATAAATAAAACCATTATGTTTAATAGGAATAGCTTTGTACACTATTTTGTCTTTAGTATATTCCAAAGAATAAAGTTTTATGGCTCTTGTTATACATTGCCAGTTTTTTTAAAAGGCTTTGAAGAAGTTTGGAAATTGACAGGAAGCAGCAGTGTGGATTTTCCATCCTGGCATCTGTCCTGAGATTTAAGAGACTAGTATCTGCCACTGGTCACTCTTGGATCCTGGATATATCTCTTTGCTCTCAGACTCAGTTTTTCACTTATAAAATTAAAGAGGCTGAACAGGTTGAGCTGAGGTCTATTTCAGCCAAGAATTAGCCTTATTGACTCATCAGAATTTAATAATGTGTGGTTGGATCTCGACATTCATTCTTGGTGTCTTAACACTCTGAAAAGCTAGGTGCTCAGAATTCTTCTCTAGGGTAGCTTTTCAACCTCACCCATATTTGTAATATTTCTGTTACTATACATTGATAGTGCCAAATAAATTTTTATTTCAGGTATGTTGGCCAGGAATGTTAAAAGATTCTATGTTAAAAGAATATATTAAAAGAATTAAGTACACAGAGGACTCAGCCATTGTTAACAATTTACATAATTTTCTAAATTCCTATTAACCTTCTATTTTACTTTTCTTTCTTAGGCTAAAAAAGGTATTCAGTGACAAACAGACAAGACCACACTTTTAGGGGCTTATGGTCAATTTTTACTGATCAAAAGCCTAGAAACCCTATCATTCTGGTCTCACAACCCAAAATTTGAATAGCACTTCATAAGCATCACTTTCAAAAGATATAGAGTCATGTTGTATCACTTTCTTGTGACCCAAACACTTAGATTTGGTATTCTCTTACTTGTTTAGTACTTTGATTCTACACTATGGAGCCTGTGACCCTGAGATGTAGTGAGCAGCTAGAAAATTTCACGCCCCTTAACCTTATCTATAGAATCCTCAAAATAGCTTTCTGTTGTTCTTGTTTTCCAGCCATCATAACTTCCCCACAAACACTTCTGAATCTCTGGCAGGACTTTAAAATTACCTTTGGAAGCTCAGATATAGCATTTTATTGTCTAGTTTGAGATGTTTACTCGGGTGGAAATGAGTATGCCAGAATATGACAAGAGTTTTGGTAAAAACAGGATTGTTCTTTGTATCCTCTTTCTTGTTGCTATAACTGTCTGTGGAAACTAATAAATTGGCACATGGTAGGAGGAGGAGTTAACTTTCAGAATCCCACTACCATATAATAGAAAGGTAGTAGAAAGGTGAGAAAATCAATCAACAAATACTCACGCATGCATTCATTCAGAATTTACTGTTAACTGAGTGTGTGTGTACCAGGTACTTATGGTGTTAGCAGTGAAATATACAAAACTGAAAGTTTTTGGCCCTGGCCTGATATGCTCATGGTTTAGTTAGGAGACACAGTCCTGTAGATAAATGCAGTCACTATGATGTAACAATTTCTCTAATATAGATCCAAGCAATGTGCTAAGGTAGCATGAAAGAGGGAGTAACTCGTATTCTGTGTGTGTATGTGTGTACACACATATCAGGGAAAGCCTACAAGCTGAATTATAAAGCATGACTGGGCCTTAGGAAAGGTGGAGGGATATTCCTGCCAGAGAAATGGCTTATGTCAAGGAACAGAGGTCTGGTAAACAGTGGCACATATGGGGAGCTCTAAATATATAGTTGATACAGTTGGATATATAGTTACTATAGTGGAAACATAGTTCAGTGGATAAGGATCCTGGGTAGGATACATAGCTGGAAAGGGAAGCAGACACTGGTCCTTTTGGTCTTCGTAAGGAGTTTTCCCTTGATATTTTTAACTAGGAAGTAAAACAATTAGAATTGAATTATTGGGGAAAAATATCAATATATTGGCTCAGGTCATGATCTCATGGTCATGAGATCAAGCCCCACATTGGGCTCCATGCTGGGTTGTGAAGCCTGCTTGGGATCCTCTCTCTCCCTCTCCCTCTGCCCTCCCCTGCAAAATAAATAAATAAATAAATAAATAAATAAATAAATAAATAAATAAAATAAAATAAAATCTTTAAAAAATGTGAGGGAATAAATCAGAGTGGTCTAATAGTCAAAAATAGTGAAAAATTCATCAAAAAGCCATTGCAATAGTCCAGGTGAGAACAAAGACCTGAGTTTAGAAGGTGAGAGTGAAGATTATAACAAAGAAGAATTTGAGACATTTTGGTGAGTCAGAGTTGGTGGGACTTTGTAATAGGCTGAATAGAGAAAAGGAGAGTGTGGATCTCTGGTTTCTTCTTTGTGTGATCAGATTGGACCATTTATCTGTGTACAGAAGACTCTATACTTCTAGAGAATCTACCATATGCTGGACATGCCAGGCATACAATGAAGTTTAAAATACAGCTGCTGCATATTTACAATATATGCTTCTTTACAAAAGTGTATATTGGACAGGTGAAATAGAATGTAAGGGGCATGTTAGATGAAGGAAAATTTATGGTGAAGCAAAGGAGCATAGATGAGAATGAATATGACAAAATCTGAATAATACGAGAAGACTTACTAGACAAAGCCTTCACCCTCTCCATCCTTCATCCCTTTACCTCTTTGCTTCAGTTGAAACCTAATTGTCCATAGACGTATGATGGTCTCCATTTGCATTTGCTCTTCTTTCCACTGCCCGCCTCTGCTCCCCCTTCTCCTCACTATGTGAGGAGGACTGATAAGCACCCATTGAGTCCATCTGTTGATCCTGATCTTGTACCACCACCAATCAACAAAATTCTTTTTTCAGAGTTCACACTACTCATATATACCACCCTTTTTATATACATTTTGTCATTGTATATGGACCTGTAGAACACTCTTCTATCTTCCTTAATGCCTGCTTGTGATTAAAAAAAAAAAAACTTAATGAAGATTTGTCATTAAAGTAGAAGAAAATTGAAAGACAAATGATAGACTAGAGACAAAATTTGCAGCACACATGACAAAGACCTAATATCTGAAGATACAGAGCCCTTTCAAGTCAATAGGAAATAGGTGAATGGTAGAAAAACAGGCCTGGGATATAAATAGTAGGTTTATAGAAGAAAAGAAACACAATGGCCCTTAAAATACTGAATGATGTTAATTGAGCTCACAGATAATTTTAAAAATGAAAATCAAAATATGGTGTAAGTTTTCACCTAACATTATGATAATGATTAAAAAGATTGCTCACACCTAGAGTTGGTGAGAGTGTGAGTAAAATAGATATTTCCTGAGCCTTGTTGTGGGAGTGTAAAAAATAAGGCAAAGTTTTCGGAAGTGATTAAGCACTATGTATCAAAACAGGGATGTCTTTTAACAAGTATTTCAAGCTAGATGTTCAATGTCATTTCTTAAAGTAGTGTTTACAATTACAAATTGGAAACAACCTAAAGATCCATTAATAGGCAATTGCTTGCATTGGATAAATGCATTGAATTAAATATTATATATTATTCTGAACATTGATAATGAGATGCATGTATGCAGTGATTAGAATGATCTTGAATAATTATTGCTAACACTTGCATTTGCTATCAATTTTTGTAGATTGAATACATTCAATATTTAGTTCCTGAGCACAATCTTTGCTTGAAACATGATATGATGCTGAAAATCTGATAGAGTGGGACAAAATTATACTCTTGTTTGGTGCCCTTACAACTCTTAGCCAACATTCCCTCATGGAGTAATCAGTTCTTGCCAACAATTTCTAGTCATTAATATTGCTTTCCAATTCATTAATCAGTCAAACATATTTTTGAGAGCAGCTGCATGCCAGATACTGTGTTAGGCCTTGAGGACACAGCAGTCATCAAGACAGATATAGTCCCACTGAATCTCTTGTTGCCTTTATAGTCAAATTGGCATACTTAGCTGGCATTAGATGCTGTGCTGTTGTGCTCTTTTTATTTATTCAACAAATATTTATTGAGCATTTAAGTGTCAGATATCCTTCAAAGCCCTAGTAAACAAGATAGGTAAAGAGTATTCAAACAAGCTCCAAACTTTTACATTCTGTGTATGTTGAGGTGAGGGGACCATGGCTCTTGGAGGTTGGGAGTAGGGAATAGTCATATAAACAAACAGTTAAATAAGAAAATATTCGGAAATGAATTAAAATTGTGTCAGTGTTTTACCCTGGGATCCTTAAGACAAAAGCTTCCATGATAATGTTTTATTATACCAGAGAATCAAAAGTTAGAGAAAAAAGGAAGAGAGGCAGAAAAGGAGGGAGACCCAGTTCAAAGGGATGCATCACCTAACTGGCTACAGGTTTGCAACAGTCGGATGCTTGTCTTGGAGGGTGTTTCCAGAAAGACTGCATGATGTTTCTGCCTTTCAGAACAGCATATAGAAGGATAGGGGAATAAGGCTGACAATTGATTTGCTGCTCCCTTGCCATCTCCAGTCTCTGCTAACTCTGCTAACTGCCCAGGAAACTTTTGGCAAAGCCAGACTCTGAGTCTGGAGTAGCTGGAAGGCTACTTGTTAGCCAAGGGCTCTCCTTGTTAGTTGGCACTGTCTGTGGGGCTTGTTGGCCTATGAAGGCTACATTGGTAGTGGTGGCCAGGACCTTAATGCGGAAGTAACTGTAATGAATGGTCACTAGGGCCCTTCTGGCACAGAACAGAGATATTTGGTTTTCATGGGCCTTGGGTGGGGCACAAACTGGACCCAGTGCAGGTAATATATTCAGTGAATGACTGGGTGGCTGGACAAGGAGGGCCTCTCTGAGGAGGTGGCATTTGAACCAAGACCTGACGGACGATGATAATCTATATCTCTGCAGGAATAGGGAATAGCTAGTACAAAAGACCCCAGATAAAATGAGCATACAGTGTTTAGGAAATAACAAGAAGGAAAGTATGTCTCAGTAAGGAAGAGAGTATAAGGGGCTGAGATCTGAGAAAACGCAGGGACCAGGTGATATGAGGCTAGTAGGCAGGTGTGGGGTTTTATGGTAAGTGTGGTGGAAAATCTTTGGAGTACTGTAAGTAGGGGAGTTAAATGCGCTGATTTATATTTGGGAAGATCTCCCTAGATCCTCTGGGGAGAATGGATGCAGGAAGGGAAGCTTGGAGTCCCATGAGGAAGTAGGTACATATTTGAAAGCATCATCAAAATAAGAAAATGAAGGATATTTTACCACAAATTTCCTATATCCATAGTTGTTGTTTGGCTTTAAATGTTGGATACAATTATTGAAATTAGCAGTGATGTTGATGCTTTCCCTTGAAGCTTCAGGTTCAGCATATTAACAACCTTAGCTTACCTGTTAAACATCCCAAGTTCCTCCAAGATGATCAGGTTTTGAAGCAGCTAGTCTTTTGCATGGCAACTCTGGTCTTCAGTTCATGAATTTAGCCAATCTTCTTTCCTTTTGACAACCAACAAAACTCAGTGTGGAGCATAACTTGTGATTGGCATCCAAATGTTAAAGCAAGGCAGATAACCAGGTTTTGACATATTGTTATTTTATTTTCCACGCAATTTACTGCCCTGACAATGAGTCTAAAACCTTCTTGCAGATGGCTGAGCAGAGTTTTGGAAGCTAGCACTTGATGGTGAATAATGGAGAACGTTTAAAAAATAAGAATATTTCTCCACTGATTCTCACTATACATCTTGATTGTGAATTCAGCATTGTTATTTGCTTCATTCAGACTGCATTAATCAGTGTTCTCAATTATAATACATGAAATCCAACTGGCTACCTAAACAAAACAAAACAAGCATTGAATGATAGAGAATCTGCAGGAGATGGAGGAGGGGGTTCAGGAAATGGGCAGAAATCAAGAGAGGAGCAGAGGCTAATAACCCTTTTTTTGTCTTTGGGTTTCTCACTCCAGATGGAAAGTCCAGGTACGGTCACCTGAGGGGCTGAATCTTGCTCATGTGTCTATACCTTGTGCTCCCTGGAAGAATCCTCTCCCTTGGCTTTTATGGGAGGAAGACAGAGCACTACCACCCACCAATACAGGGCTTAGTAGGGAATGCTGCCTAAATTACCCCTAAATTGAAAGGGAACTTGAATACTGAATAATGTTTTAAAAGAAAGAAAAGAGAAAAAATATTCACTACAGAGACTATTGTGTTTCCAGCACATAGGTTAGTGCTTGCATTTAGTTGATAACCAACAACACTTTTAAAGAAAATGAATAACTTTTAGTGTAACTTCAGACAGCTGTTCTTGTGGTGGACTTCCTGTCTTAATAAAATGGCCTGGGTTCTTTAGCCACAAAACAGAAATCGAAGTACAATTTTCTTCATCGCATATAACAGCTAAAAAGAGCTATGATCTTTAATAAAACTTAAAATTTGATAACTTTAGCCATCAAAGAGCTATCTTGGAACTGTTTTTCCATTTTCCTCTCAAAGTAAAGTTTTAGGAAACACCAATGGGCAAGAATTCTTGAGTATTTCTCCAGTGGTGGGAATTCTTTGTATTACTTGTGATTCAAAAGGCTATTTCACTCAGGAAGTTTATAGATTTTGCAGCTATGTGCTGATAATATGTTTAAGAGGTTTCTAAATTGGCATGGCACAGAATATCACATTTTAGAGAGTAAAAAAATATCTCAAATCTATTTTTAAAAAATAATATCTGTGAAATTGTGAATAAAATAGTATTCAAATTAAGAAGGCCACATTATGCCATTTTAAAACATATTTATACAGTCAGCACATTAATAAAATGAATGAGACTGGACTTTTCTTTGAAGAATATGCACATCCTAACTGGACGAAAGTTTTGTCATATGTTCTTTTTTTGGCTGCCACCTTCAGCTATCTAAAAAGGTGTGTGTGTGTGTGTGTGTGTGTGTGTGTGTGTGTGTGTGTGTGTAGAGAAGCATGAGGAAATCTTGTAGAATTGATTATAGTAAATTCATATTTTGGACAAGGTTAATGACAGTTTTTTGAGAGAGTAATACTAGTCCAGGTATCTAAACAAGCCTGTGTTCCAGTAAGCTAAATTTTGTTCATTGTGTTCATTTTTGTTCATTTTTACATCTACTTTAGTGGCTTACTGTCTGCCAGTGGAAATAGTTCCTGGAGGCAGATTGGATGTTGTCAAATTTATATAATCCAGAGATAGAATAAACTTTAATTCAATGAAATGGAAGATGTTACAGAGTTTGAAATTCCTTTTTGGTTATTGCATTGCAATAAGTAAATAATCAGCTTCGATTTTTGTATACTCATCTTAAAATATGAAGTTCTTATAAATCCAGTGTAAATAATATTTCTAATAGTACTTTACCTATGTGAATGAGCATCAGGTGATATAACGTCATATGTGGAATTCATTTATTGGGCTCACTCCCAATTTTTTCCTATTTTATTACCTTCAAATCTCCCTTAACAAAGTACATTTACTTTCAGTAGTTTTTCTTATAAAAACAAAAGATTTTTTCCAAATTTAAAATTATAATTTGAAGGCAATCATCCTCTACCCTTCAGGCATTGATATATAATCTTCATGGTCACTTGTTTTTCCTTTTGAGAATTGAGTGGTATAGAAAATTGCATTGATTACTTCTCAGGTCTCTTTCAGTTCTGAAGAGTCTGTGATTCTGTTTATATGTGCATCATTTCTTTGGAGTTTGATCACTTGTTATTAATATGTATAGTTATGAAGTCCTTTTTTTGGTAACTACTAGTTTGTGGACTTCTTTATACTGATATTAGTAAGTAGGCAATAATATGAATGGGAAATCCTATTTTCAACTTAATTTCACTAATTTAGCAATGAGTGGCATTCCCAGGAAATGTCTCTAGTTCTTTTAAAAATTTATGTGTAACCCTAGTGTCTATTTTTTAAATGTTTATTTTTTTGAGAGAGAGAGGGAGAGAGAGAGAGAGAGAGAGTGAGAGAGAGAGAGAGAGAGAGCATGAGCAGGGGATGGGCAGAGAGAGAGGGAGACAGAGGATACGAAGTGGGCTCTGTGCTGACAGCAGAGAGCCCAATGCAGGGCTCAAACTCATGAACTGTGAGATCATGACCTGAGCCAAAGTCAGACACTTAACAGACTGAGCCACCCAGGTGCCCCCCTAGTTTCTATTCTTATAATTAAAACAATCCTAGAATTCTCAGACTGGGGTACCTGGCTGGCTCAGTTGGTGAAGCATGCAACTCTTGGTCTTGGGGTTGTGAATTCAAAGTCCCATGCTAGGTGTGGAGCTTACTTTAAAAAAAAAAAAAAGAATTCTGAAAAACTGAGAACAAACTGAGGGTTGATGGGGGGTGGGAGGGAGGTGAGGGTGGGTGAGGGGTATTGAGGAGGGCACCTGTTGGGATGAGCACTGGGTGTTGTATGGAATCCAATTTGACAATAAATTTCATATTTAAAAAAAAAGAATTCTTAGACTAAAACTGATAATTTACTTTTTTCAAAAGATATTAGAAAAGAAAATCTGGTTAATAGATATTAGAAGGTATCATCTTGGATTTAGCCTTAGTTGATAGGGAAAATATATAATTTTTGAAAATTATTGTTAAGAAGCATCATAGGATCTGTAATTATATATATGCATATCTACGCTATTTTGCACCTTTTACATGATGGAAATCTGTCACTCTGACCATCAGGTTTTTCATTCAATCATTTGTTTTCTCTTTTATCAATTACTCTTCCTTAATGTATTATGTAAAGTGAAATATGCCAAATGAATTTCTCACAGAAGAATAAATCTTTTGAGAGATCATGAGTCTTTCAACTATATCTATCTAGAATGATTATTAGATCAGTTGAAATGTCTCTAAGCTTACTTTGATGGGCTACAATTTGTCAGTACTGTACACACAAAAGTTGTCTGAATCAAAGAAAACTTTCCCCAAAACATTTTTTGATTTAAACTCGATGCTGGTAGTCACTAATGCTCTTTGCCAAGTATTTCAGGCTCTCTGCTTTTCAGACATCATATGATTATACTAGGAAGCTCCTGATAGTTGGGTGAGCCATCTGACTAGTTCTGGCCAGTAAGTCGTAAATGGAAATAATGTTTGTGACTTCTAAGATGGACCCTTTGATTTTCTATTCAAGACCCTAGAGAATTTTCTTTCCTTCTGCCACTGTGACTGGTGAGGATGGTAGCTGAGCCATCATTTTTGGTTTTGGGTCCTGCAGTGAAGAGATACGATGTATCCAGTCAACCTGTAATAGACATGTAGACTGAAAAATAAATCTTAGTTGGAGGATTAACAAACTGTAGCCCATGGGCCAAATCTGGTCTGCAGCCTGTTTTATAGAAACACAGCCATGTTTATTTGTTATGTATTGTCTATGGCTGCTTTCATGCTACAACACCAGAACTGAGTAGTTGGAATAGAAACTATATGGCTAGTAAATCTGAAAACATTTGTTATCTAGCTCTTTAAAGAAAAAAATTTACCTACTTCTGTTCTAGAGATGGATGCAGTGGTCTTTTTCATGGGTCACTTCTGAACTGTTATATCAGGATGCTGGTTTTCCCATCCTGACTTATCTATACTCAAATATTGAGGTTTGGATCTCAATAGCCTCTTGTCTCAAACAAAAAGTAAGTATAAAGTAGGAAAAACAAATCTTTGATCCTGAAATGCATTAGCCTTTCAGAAATGTGGTGCTGTTTTGTTGTTGAGGTGGCTGGATCAAACATTAGATTACAGGGTATGAAATGTAAATTTGTTATTGTTTCTATCTCCAAGTGAATAGAAATTAAGCTGTATTATTCAAGGAATATTATTAGTCCTTTAAAAATAAGGTATAGGATTTGTCAAAAGGGTTGGAAAACAGAAGGCCCAGATGTCCTAACTAAATCTGGAACCAATGGTAATTTCACTAATGTGAAGACAGAATTCAGAACTATGGAAAAGCTTGGGCAGTGTCTTCTCATGATGTCACCTTTTTTTTTTTTTTAAGTTTATTTATTCTTGAGAGAGAGAAAGAGCACAAGTGGGAGAGGGGCAGAGAGAGAGAGAGAGAGAGAGAGAGAGAGAGAGAGAGAATCTGAAGCAGGCTCCAGGCTCTGAGCTGTCAGCACAGAGCCTGACACGGGGCTTGAACCCATAAATTGTGAGATCATGGCCTGAACCAAAGTCAGACGTTCAACTGACTGAGCCACTCAGGAGCTCCATGATGTTACCTTTTAGAACAGATTTAAGACATACAAGAGTAAAATAAGGTCAGTGTTCTATAGACAGAAGAATGGCATAATGAAATGGAAGGATTTAAGATGAGATGACATAGATGAATGAAAGGGGGGAATTGGAAAGACCATTTAGAAAGCAATTATAGTAATTATGGATTAGAAGATTGAAGCCTAGCCTAGGATGTTTTTTCTGTTAATAGAGAGAAAAAGTGTAATCTGAGTATTTTCACAAAAGCTTGCTGATGGGTAAAATCTAAAGGATGAGGAAAAAAGAAGAATCCAAGAAATTAACTGGCAAATCCATGACAAATGAAAGGTTGCCTTATTAAACTTTTTTTCAGGGTAATATTTGGAGTATGAAAGCATAATATTTATTGAAAAACTGGCTTTTAGCAAGTCAATGTTTAAGACTAATCGTTTTTTGATGATCTTGAAAACTCATTTTGACTTGTGGTAAGAGTTATTTTCTGTTGACATGTTTCCTTGGACATCCAATGATTTTTCTTAGGTTTATGCTTCAGTAAATTTATGTCTATTTGTTCAACCACCTTCTCACCACTGATGGAGTGAAATATAGTTGCATAATAGTTCCACTTACAGAAATTCATGACAATTTCATGACTGTACTAATTAGTATTAGATTTGACTGCAGTATCACAGACAATGTACTTAACTTTGGCTTAGATTATAAGATGAGAAGTCTGGAGGTAGACGCTTGCTGATATTAATTCAGGAGCCTCAAGGATATCAAAGTTAAAGTCTCTGAGATTCTCTGGCTTTCCTCTCATGAGCCAAGGACTACTGGAACTCTAGTCTACATGTATATCACAAGGATCAAGAAGGAGAAAGAATGGTAGGGCATAATGAGTTTTCTTAGAAATCCCACAATTTGTATTATATCTCTTTGTCCATTCCTGTTTGCAAAGGAGGCTGGGAATTGTCTGTTTCAACCAGGCACATTGCTCAAGGCTCTGTTAGTAAGAAAGTCACATAGGTTAACCATAATTCTGTCTCCTACCATTCCCTCTTCCTTTTATACATTATATGAAAAAGGAAAACATGAACTAAGCATCTGGTGTGTGTCAAGAAGCTTTCACAGTGGATAAGATAAACATGATTCCTACTTTCATGGAGCTTAAAGTATGGCAGAAGAATGAGAAATGAGGCAAACAACAGCACACACATTTAGTTAATTGAATGTGTGATAAGTGATACAGAGGAAAAGTAAAAAAGTCATTTTACTTATTTCTTATATTCTTCCTGTCTTGCTTTTTCTCTTATTTTAATCTTATATTCATTTTGTGTATAGTCCCTTAAGTTATTTTGAAACAAAGCAGTTATATGATTAAATACATATATATAATCTGCAAGTAAAAACAATCAGTCCACTTTTATTTAATCTGTTTTTAATAGAATTTTAAAAATCCAACAAAATATTTAAAATTTGATGTCAAATTATGCATCTGACTGGGGCGCCTGGGTGGCGCAGTCGGTTAAGCGTCCGACTTCAGCCAGGTCACGATCTCACGGTCCGTGAGTTCGAGCCCCGCGTCAGGCTCTGGGCTGATGGCTCGGAGCCTGGAGCCTGTTTCCGATTCTGTGTCTCCCTCTCTCTCTGCCCCTCCCCCGTTCATGCTCTGTCTCTCTCTGTCCCAAAAATAAATAAAAAACGTTGAAAAAAAAATTTAAAAAAAAATTATGCATCTGACCCTTTAATGAAGTATCCCAGCTCAGTGGGCTTTGAGCATTAATGAAAATCAGGGTCTAGAAGCATGTTAAAAGCCAGAAGATTATGGGGAATCTTGTGAAGAATCACACTGAAATTTGCCAAGAACTGAAATGTCTGAAAATTTTATCCTATTTGCAAGCAAACAAATTAGACTATCACATTTTCATGGATTCTGGCAGAAGACACGAAACTCCTGGATTAGCGACAAAGGGCTCAAAGAGAGTCATAAATTTCATGTTCACATTGGTTTTCCTTACCCCCAAATCTGATGGGGGCAACACAGAGTGGCCCAGGTGGACACTGCTTAGATAAAAATGGTAAATTTGTGCCACAGCTAAGGAAACAGAAGATTGGAAATCCTTAGTCTTATAAGGGGATTACAGATCTTCCTCAATTTATGATGGGGTTATATCCCAATAACTTTTTTCTAAATTGAAAGTATCATAAATCAAAAATGCATGTAATACACCTAAGCTACTGAATGTCATAGCTTAGCCTAGTTTACCTCAAATGTGCTCAGAACACTTACATTAGCCTGCAGTTGGGCAAAATCATCTAACACAAACCCTATTCTATAATAAAGTGTGGGATATCTCATGTAATTTATGAAGTGCACTGAAAGGAAAAACAGAATGGTTGTGTTTCGGTTGTTGATCCTCATTACTGCATAGCTGAGTGGGAGCTGTGGCTCACTGCCCTTTCCGGCATCACGAGAGTATCATATCCTAACACACATCTCTATCCCAGGAAAAGATACAAATTCAAAATTTGAAATACAGTTTCTACCAAATGTGCATCACTTTGGGAGCATCATGAACTTGAGAAATTATTAAATTGAACTGTCTTAAGTAGGGGATCCTCTGTGCTAGCAATCCTGCCCACCCCTTGCCCGAGAGACAGGAGAGAGAAAGGGAGAGGGAGAGGGAGAGGGAGAGAGAGAGAGAGAGAGAGAAACAAACTATTATCTTGACTATCCTATTCAGGAAACAAATCTTTGCTCCAGAGGAAGACACTACCTTTCTCTTTTAAGGGTGTTCACTATATAAACATCCTTGAAAAGATAGTCTAGAACAAAAGCTGTCAGTGCCTCTTTTCATGAGACATGAAGAAATGTTAGAGAAATTCATGGAGAATTGTTCCCCAACAAAGTCCTGCCTATTGACATTGTCAAATACTAACTTTGGCAGAGATATTGCTTTTTAGCTAAAAAATAAAAGCTGCCATGAAATCCTGGAATCCTGGCAGTACTTTTGCAAATAATGCTTCAGTAGAAATATCAGAAAGTGTAAAGAAAAGCAGTTTTCTTTTCTGTGATGTGGGGGCAATGTTCACCCTCCCTGACACTGTTACTTATGAGAAAATGTTTCCTAAGGGAATCTGAGATCTTCAAAGTAAGCCAAAGAGCAATCTGTGACAACTAGTTCACAAATAAAAGCTGGAAATAGTCTATGATTTCATTAGAGTCCCATTCAAAAGGGAAAATCTGATAGTTCCCTTTCCCTGTCTCACCCCTCTTTTTCCACACAGACAATATCAACACTAACCTCTCTAATAGGCTCCGATGAGCTTTTCAGTTGTTTAGCGAGACCAAGTGGTCTTGAATTCCATACTAGAATCTCCTCAGTGGGTTGGGTGGAATTCTTCAGAGATGTTCAAGTATTGTCAGAGTGTATTTGAGGAAAAACTACTTCTTTAACCTGGAAAAATAAGAGGAGGTGGGCTGAGTGGGAAGTGACAATGATCTGAGAACCTTGGGAGCCTAGGCTAATTCTAATCTCATAGACTGTGATCTTTGTTTTGTGCTTTTAATCTGTCCCTGTTAATAAACCCCCAAAAGATAGAAATACTGTTAATATATCCTAACCTGTGTAGTAACTGGTCTTATAGCAAGGAATGCAGTGACTGGTATTAAAATTTCCTTTCCCAGTTAATGAACATTCTTTTAGTATGCACTGTGCTATATGTTCTGTGATGCATAGAACTGGGGTTCTTCCCAATGATATGTGGGTGATTCAATTAAAAATAATTCCTAACACATTTACTGTGACTATGCTTCTCTCACCCTTCTAAATTCTTTATTCATTAATTCATTTACATATTTAATAACTATTAACTCATTTAACTTTCACAAATAAAGGTGGGCACTATTGTGATCCTCATTTTATAGAAGACGTAACTGAAAAACACAGCAGTGTCCTAGGTTTAGTTGGATATAGTTTTATCCTCTAGCATCTTATAATTTACCTAAAAAGACAAAATCAGCATTCTCAAGACAGTGATAATATTAATAAAGAAAATTTACTATAGTAAAACAACCTAAGTCAGGGTTGAAGTACATAGATTAAGAGGAATAACATGGACTAACAAGGCCTCTGCCTGCTTCCCCAGCCTGATTGCATATTGTTTCCCCCTTTACTCCACATGCCTCAGCTACACTGGCCTTACTTCCTTTAGTCCAAACACCCCAACCTCCTCACTGCCCTGGAATACTTTTCCTCCCTCCTCTTCCCCTGGCTGACGTTTACTTAACATTCCCACAGCAGCTTAAACTGTCACTTTCTTAAAGATGTCCTTCCAGGTTAGGTGAGGGATTCTTCTTTTATACTTACATCTCTCATAGACCTTTCCTTTGTGGCACTGACCAACACTGGATTTAAGTAATTATTATTATTTTTAAAATATGTAACCTTGGCTGAGTATAGACTCTATAAGGGTAGAGTATCTTTGTCTTTTCTTTCACTGTATGCCCAATGCTTGACAAATCAGAGGCTTTAAATAAATATTTGTTGAACAAATGAATGTAGATGTACTCAATATGGTATTAGGTTAATCAAGATGGACTGTCTGGAAGAGATCTGGTTCTTAATTGTCATAAAGTAATGGATATGAATTGCTGGAGAAGAAATGAGAGGGCACTCTAAGTGGGAGGAATTCCTTCAGTCAGTATTTAAAAAATTAATACATAAAGGGTAATATAGGCATTTGATTTCTTTAAATATATACATATGTGTGCACGGACATATACACACATATGTATATGGGTATATACACACGTGTCCATTTGTGTGTGTATGTATCTACATACACCTTTGCACACATGCACACATGAAGATATAGAAAAATATATTTGTTTGTGTTGCCAAGTTTTAACATGAAAACCAATGCTTTAACTTGTGCTTCCAGGTGAACTTCGTTTTGTGCCATTTGAAATTAAACTTTTTTTAACTTTCACCATGTTTTCTTGTTCACTTTTTAATTTGAATGGGAACAATTTTGCTTATGGTTAAAACCTTAAGAAATCCAAAAGAGTTACAGTAAAACTTGAGCCCACCCTTACTCTCCAGTTTTGTACATTACATAATAGCTTAACTAATTTCAATTCCTGACTATACTAAGCTGAGCTTGAAAAATATATATTTTTTAAACAACAAACTGTACTCATAATTGGCTGTACTCATAATTGGTAGTTAATTGAAGTACATAGTCATTCATTTTATGAATACTATTTTTTAATTTTTTTAAGAACTACCTTTTTTAGGTAAAAAAAAATAATACACGCATTTGGTAATAAACAATCAAATACTACAACAGAATGTACCTAGAAAAATAATCTCCCTTTTTCCCAACTCCTAGAAACAACCACTATTATTAGTCCCTTGGATATTCTTCCAGGAATGTTCCGTTCATAAACAGGCTTATAAATATATTTCACCTCTCTTCCTACTTTCTTCTCCTTCTCCTTTCTCCACTAATTATAGCATGTTATTTACATTGTGTGGTGCATTTTTTTCTATTAACGCTGGATTTTGAGAAGCATTTCATGCCTTACATATCTGCCTTTATAATGCATAGATAGACCATAATTTATTTTATAAGTTCCCTATTGATAAACATTTGATTTTTATTTAATCTTTGGCTGTTACAAACAATGCTACAATGAATATTCCTGTATGCACTTTTGGGGACCTTGTGTGAGTATCTATAGATAGTATTCTAACATGTAGAACTGCTAACTGAAAAAGAATCAAATTATTATAGATATTATCAAATTGCCTTTCCAAGATAACAGTTTACAAAAGTGTTTCCCCTACCCATTGATGACGTATTGATGTTTTAAATTTTTGTCAATGAATTAGGTAAGCAATTTAATAAGAAAATGTTCTTATTGAGTTTTATTTTGCATTTCTCACATTATAAATGATGTTGAACATCTTTTTATATGTTTAAAAGCCATTTAAAAATTTTATTTCTTATGAACTTTTTCATGTTTTTTTGCTAATTTTCTATTAGGTTATTGGTACTTTTCCTGTTGGTTTATAGAAAATATACATGCTAAGGGACTTAGCTCTTTGTTTTTCAAGTGTACTGCACATAATTTGAATTTCTTTCAAATACGCCATTGATTAGAAGGTTGTGCTATAGTGACCTTTAAAATAATTTAGCCTTTGCATGCAAAAAACTCTATAACAAGCTTTATCTTTTATTATTAATGTACCATGGTCAGTTCAATGCCAGGTGAATTTACATACTAAATGTGCTTACAGTCGTCCCAAATTCACTTATTTAGTATCATGTCACATCATGGTAAAATCCTATGAAGTAAACAACCTAACCTATATGGTATGATTATAGCATCAATGAATGCAGTTTCTAAGTCTAACCTATTCACTTCCATGTAACTAGAATTTAGAAGTATATAGTATATTGTGTATAGCCATCAGTACTTTAGTAAAGTGTCATTGCTTTTTGTAAGATTCGGGTGATTTTTTATCCAAGTTTAATATTGATTACTTTATTCCCTCCCCACTAGCTTTAATATTTGTGATTAGAAATTCAAGCAGCTGTTCCATTGTCAGTGTTGCAACTTTGAAACAATTTTTTTCTTTTATATCTCCAGTTTTTAAATTTGATGAAAAGTGTCCTGAAATTGCAAGGGAAACCATTTAAAAACTATTACTCTTTGCAGCTATTTTATGTCTGAATTAGAGTCATTTTAATGCTGTGAAACAAATTTAAATACAAAAATAAATGTTGTGCTAAATTTGATATAAGAAAACATAGAACTTTACAGCAGGAGGAGTGCAGCTGAATGTATACAAATTTAAAAAAGAAAATGTATGAAACAATGTATGAAACAACTTCACTGAAGAGGGTGGGAAGAAAATATGCTGATCTAAGTAACTGGTAAAGATGAAGTCTATAAAACTAAATGAAGAAGAAATTGTACATAAGCATATATTCTATAGATAAAGTTGTTTTCCACAGGGGCCTAGGATAATAATTCTGGAATCGCTATGCATACATGTATACTGGAATTAAATAACTAAATAAGTGGGAGATGGTGGGAGTCAAGTTTCGTTTCTTTTTTCTCTTTCTTTCTTTCTTTCTTTCTTTCTTTCTTTCTTTCTTTCTTTCTTTCTTTCTTTCTTTCCTTCCTTCCTTCCTTCCTTCCTTCCTTCCTTCCTTCCTTCCTTCCTTCCTTCCGCTTTGCTTTTTTTCTTTTCTTTCTGAAAGTGCAAGCAGAGGAGAGAGGCAGAGGGAGAGAGAGAATCTTAAGCAGGCTCCATGCAAAGCAGGCTCCGTGCAAAGCCTGACATGGGGCTTGATCCCACAATCCTGGGATCATGACCTGAGATGAAATCAAGAGTCACACGCTCAACCAACTGAACTACTCAGGCGACCTGGGAGTTAGGTTTCTTGCTATTGGAATAGGAGGTTCTGGATGAACAAGAAAAGAAGGATCGAATGAGCCATATGGTGATGGATTAGAGTCAGAGAAATTAGAATGAACTCACGTTTAGCCTAATATAGATACAGATGGGTACACATAGAAATGTATATAGGTATATGTAGCTATATGGCTTAGTAAACACACTATTTCTTACTTTGCTCTGTCAGCTGAGACAGCCCAGAAGCAGTAATACACCTGGTGTCCAGATTTTGGTTTCTTTTGTTTGTTTGTACAAGAAAATTATATTTACTTACATCACTTCCTCTTACAAATGTCAACAGCATAGCCTGCCCTAAAGACTGACTGTATTTGAAAAACCACCATTTTCTTTTCCTCCATATTCTTTTTTAAAAATTTAATCCAAGTTAGTCAACATATAGTGTAATAATGTTTTCAGGAAGAGAATTTAATGATTCATCACTTACATATAACACCCGGTGCTCATCCCAACAAGTGTCCTCCTGAATGACCTTCACCTCCACCCAGCACCTCTCCAGCAACCCTCAGTTTGTTCTCTGTATTTAAGAGTCACTTATGGTTTTTATATTATTTTTGTTTTTATATTATTTTTTATATCTCTGTTTTTATATTTTTGCTTCCCTTCCCTTATGTTCATCTGTTTTGTATCTTACATTCTACATATGAGTAAAGTCATATGATATTTGCCTTTCTCACTTACTTATTTTGCTTAGCATAATACCCTCTAATCCATTGATGATATTGCAAATGACAAGATTTCATTCTTTTGATTGCTGAGTAATATTCCATTGTGTGTGTATATATATGCACAGAAGATGTGGTGTGGTGTATATATATATATATATATATATATACCACACCACATCTTCTTTATCCATTCACCCATCAATGGACATTTGGGCTCTCTCTATACTTTGGCTATTGTCAATAGTGCTGCTATAATCATTGGGGTGCATGTGCCCCTTTGAAACAGCACTCCTGTATCCTTGGAATAAATACCTAGTAATGCAGTTGCTGGGTCTTAGGGTAGTTCTATTTTTAATCTTTTGAGGAATCTCCATACTGTTTTCCAGAGTGGCTGCACCTATTTGCATTCCCACCAGCAGTGCAAAAGGGTCCCTCTTTCTCCACATCCTCACCAGCATCTTTTGTTGCCTGAGTTGTTAATGTTAGCCATTCTGACAGGTGTGAGATGGTATCTCATTGTGGTTTTGATTTGCATTTCCCTGATGATGAGTGACGTTGAGCATTTTTTCATGTGTCTGTTAGTTATCTGGATATCTTCTTTGGAGGAGTGTCTATTCATGTATTTTCCCCCTTTCTTCACTGGATTATTTATTTTTTTTTGGATGTTGATTTTGATAAGTTCTTTATAGATTTTGTATATAACCCTTTTTCTGATATGTCATTTGCAAATATCTTCTCCTATCCCATTGGTTGCCTTTTAGTTTTGCTGATTGTTTCCTTCACTGTGCAGAAGCTTTTTATCTTGATGAGGGCCCAATCGTTCATTTTTTTTTCCCCTTGCCTCCAGAGACATGTGAAGTAAGAAGTTGCTGTGGCCAAGGTCAAAGAGGTTTTTGCCTGCTTTCTCCTCAAGGATTTTGATTGCTTCCTGTCTTACATTGGGGTCTTTTATCCGTTTTGAGTTTATTTTTGTGTATGGTGTAATAAAGAGGTCCAGTTTTCCTAGCACCACTTGCTGAAGAGGCTGTCTTTTGTCCATTGCA
The DNA here is from genome assembly GCF_028018385.1 of Neofelis nebulosa. Classification (NCBI taxonomy): domain Eukaryota; kingdom Metazoa; phylum Chordata; class Mammalia; order Carnivora; family Felidae; genus Neofelis; species Neofelis nebulosa. Next base: position 85,536,758 of record NC_080791.1, on the reverse strand, counting down.
TATTCTTTCCTGATTTGTCAAAAATTAGTTTGCCATATGTTTGTGAGTCCATTTCTGGGTTCTCTGTTGTGTTCCACTGATCTATGTGTCTGTTTTTGTGCCAGTGCCATACTGTCTTTATGATTACAACTTTGTAATACAGCTTGAAGTCCGGAATTGTGATGCCTCCAGCTTTGGTTTTCTTTTTCTGGATTTCTTTGGCTATTTGAGGTCTCTTCTGGCTCCGTACAAATTTTAGGATTGTTTTTTCTAACTCTGTGAAGAATGCTGGTGGTATTTTGATAGGGATTGCATTGAATCTGTAGATTGCTTTGGGTAGTATTGGCATTTTAACAATACTTGTTCTTCCAACCCATGAGCATGGAACATTTTCCTAACTTTTTGTGTCTTCTTCAATTTCTTTCATAAGCTTTCTATAGGTTTCAATGTACAGATTTTTCACCTCTTTGCTTAGGTTTATTCCTAGGTATTTTATCGTTTTTGGTGCAATTGTAAATAGGATCGATTCATTGATTTCTCTTTCTGTTGCTTCATTGTTGGTGTATGGAAATGCAAGTGATTTCAGTACATTGATTTTATATCCTGTGGTTTTGTTGAATTCATGTATCAGTTCTAGCTGTTTTTGGTGGAATCTTTTGGGTTTTCCACAATACAGTATCATGTCATCTGTGAAGAATGAAAGCTTGACTTCCTCCTTGCTGATTTGGATGCCTTCTATTTCTTTGTATTTTCTGATTTCTGAGGCTAGGACTACCAACACTATGTTGAATAACAGTGGTGCGAGTGGACATCCTTGTCGTGTTCCTCACCTTAGGAGGAAAGCTCTCAGTTTTTCCCCACTGAGGATGATATTAGCAGTAGGTTTTTCATATATAGCTTTTATGATATTGAGGTATGATCCTCCTATCCCTACTTACTTGAGGGTTTTTATCAAGAAAGGATGGTATTTTGTCAAATGCTTTCTGTGCATCTAGAGAGGATTATGTGGTTCTTATCCTTTCCTTTATTAATGTGATGTATCACAGTGATTGATTTGCAGATATTGAACCAGTGCTGCATCCCAGGAATAAATTCCACTTGATTGTGATGAATAATTCTTTTAATGTATTGTTGGATCCAGTTTGCTAGTATCTTGTTGCTAGTATCTTGGCATCCATGTTCATCGGGGAAATTGGCCTGTAGTTCTCCTCTTTAGTGGGCTCTTTGTCTGGTTTTGGAATCAGGGTAATGCTGGCCTCGTAGAATGAGTTTGGAAGTTTTCCTTCCATTTCTATTTTTTTGGAACAGCTTTGAAAGAATAGGTGTTAAATCTTCTTTCAATGTTTGGTAGAATTCCCCTGGAAAGCCACCTGGCCCTGGACTCTTGTTTGTTGGGATACTTTTGATTACTGATGCAATTTCTTTACTGGTTATGGGTCTGTGTTGTAGACTCTGGGTCTGGAGTTGTCTCTTGTTCAGCAAGAGAGCGGGGCGCAGGATTAAAAATGCGAGAGAGGCTAATGTCCGGGAGAAGACAGGAGCCCCGAATAAGGGTCCTTGCTCCGTTTTTATTAAGATCAGAAGGCTTACAAGCGTGATGGGTGTGCACAGGGAGACAATGAAACCATAAACATTAACTCATGGGTGTGAACATTAACTCGTGTGTGGGGACAAGGGGGTTTTGGAGATATGCAGTGTTAGGGGTTTGGGTCAATACAAAATAAGATTCTGGTGCTGGGTGGAAAGTTGTTTACAGCAAACATGAGGCCCCACCTCTGATTACCAAAACCAGCCTAGAGGACAAGAAAGACAGAGCGTGCTACCTCAGGATCAACAAGCATCTTTCTTTGGCTAATTAGCTCCACTCTGGGCAACTTCATCCCACTGTGGTCTATAGCCCTATTTAACTGTTTACCTAATTTGGTCCTTCCTGTGAAAGCAGCTTTCTGCTGTTTTCCTATACCTTTATCCTATACTGGGAGCCTTTGTCCCATTTACCTAATCTTATTTACATAATCTTGTTTACCCAAACTTAAGTGTGTTCCTCCTATGGCTTTCTAATTCTTTATGTCTTGTTAACCCACTAGGGAATTTGTTAATCCATTAGGGAATTTCTAAGCTTATTCCTCACAGGTCTGTTCAAAATTTCTATTCCTGTTTCAGTTTTGGTAGTTTATATTTTCTAGGAATTTGTCCATCTTACAGATTGCCCAATTTGTTGGCGTATAATTGCTCATAATATTCTCTTATTGTTTGTATTTCTGCAGTGTTGGTTGTGATCTCTCCTCTTTCATTCGTGATTTTATTTATGTGGGTCCTTTCCTTTTTCTTTTGATCAATCTGGCTATGGGTTTATCAATTTGTTAATTCAAGGAACCAGCTCCTGGTTTCACTGATCTATTCTACTGGGGTTTTTTGTTTTGTTTTGTTTTGTTTTCTTCTTTTTTTATTTTTTTTATTTTGATATCATTGATTTCTTCTCTAAACTCTATTATTTCCCTTCTTCTTCTTCTGGTTTTGGGCTTTATTTGCTGTTCTTTTTCCAGCTCTTTTAGGTGTAAGGTTACATTGTGTATTTGAGATCTTCCCTCTTTAGGAAGGCCTGCATTGCTATGTATTTTCCTCTTATGACTGCCTTTGCTGCATCCCACAGGTTTTGGGCTGTTTCATTTTCATTGACCTCCATGAACTTTTCAATTTCTTCTTTAATTTCTTGGTTAACCCATTCATTCCTTAGTAGGATGTTCTTTAATCCCCAAGTATTTGTGGTCTTTCCAAATTTTTTCTTGTGGTTGATTTCGAATTTCACAGCATTGTGGTCTGAAAATATGGAAGGTATGATCTTGATCTTTTTGTACTTGGTGAAGGCTGTTTTATGTCCCAATATGTGATTTGGTCTCTGGAATGTTCCATGTGCGCTCAAAAAGAATGTGTATTCTTCAGCTAGGATGAAATGATCTGAATATAAGTTAAGTATATCCAGTCCAGTGTGTCATTCAAAGCCATTGTTTCCTTGTTGATTTTCTGCCTAGATGATCTGTCCATTGTTGTAAGTGGGGTGTTGAAGTGGCCTATTATTATGGTATTATTATCAATGAGTTTCTTTATGTTTGTGATTAATTGATTTATATATTTGGGTGTGCAACATTGGGGACATAAATATTTATAATTTAAATCTTCTTGGTGGATTAATTATGATATAATGACCTTCTTCATCTCTTGTTACAGTCTTTATTCTAAAATCTAGTTTGTCTGATATAAGTATGGCTTCTCCAGCTTTTATTTAGCGGTCATTAACATGATGGTTCTTCATCGCCTTACTTTCAATATGCAGGTGTCTTTAAGTCTAAAATGGATCTCTTTAAGCAGAATATAGCTGGGTCTTATCCATTCTGATACCCTGTGTCTTTTGATTGGAGCATTTAGTCCATTGACATTTAGAGTGAGAACTGAAAGATATAAATTTATTGACATTGTGTTGACGGTGGAGTTGGAGTTTCTGGTGATGTTCTCTAGTCCTTTCTAATCTTTGTTGCCTTTGGCTTTTTGTTTTGTTTTGTTTTGTTTCATCTTTTCTCCACTCAAAAAGTTCCCCTTAAAATTTCTTGAAGGGATGGGTTAGTGGTCACAAACTCTTTTAGTTTTTGTTTGCCTGGGAGACTCTTTATCTCTCCTTCTATTTTGAATGACAGTCTTGATGGATAAAGAATTCTTAGCTGCATGTTTTTCCAATTGAGCATGTTGAATATATTCTGCCACTCCTTACTGGCATGCCAAGTTTCTGTGGATAGGTCTGCTGTGAACCTGATATGTCTTCCCTTGTAGGTTAAGGACTTTATTCCCTTGCTGTTTTCATAATTCTTTCCTTGTCTGTGTATTTTGTAAATTTGATTATGATATGCCTTGGTGATAGTAAGTTTTTGTTGAATATAATGGGAGTTCTCTGTGATTCTTGGATTTTGATGTCTGTGTCCTTCCTTAGATTAGGAAAGTTCTGTGATAATTTGCTCACATAAACCTTCTGCCCCTTTTTCTCACTCTTCATTTTTCTGGGCTTCCTATGATTTGGATATTATACCTTTTTAATAAGTCACTGAGTTCTCTAAGTCTTGTATCATGGTCTTTTGACTTTATCTCCATCTTTTTTTTTCCTGCTTCATTATTCTCCATAATTTTGTCTTCTGATATTGCCAATTCACTGCTCTGTTTCATCCATCCTTGGCATTGTGAAATCCATTCAAGATTGCATCTTGGTTATAGCATTTTTAATTTCATCCTGGTAAGATTTTATTTCTTTTCTCTCTGTAGAAAGGGATTCTATGCTTTTTTCAACCCCAGCTAGTATTCTTATTATTGTGGTTTTAAATTCTAGTTCAGACATCTTGCTTATATCTGCGTTGATTAAGCCTCTGGCTGTCATTCCTTCCTGTTCTTTCCTTTGAGGTGAATTCCTTCATTTTGTCATTTTGGAGGAAGAAAGAAATAATAACTTAAAAAAATTAAAAAATTAAAAACAAAACAGAAAATCAAATAAAGGAAGCTAGATCCTAGGTGAGTTTTGGTCTGCTTGTTGAAAGAAGCTTGATAGAGTAGAGAAAAAAGGGAAAGAAAAGAAAACAAGAAAAGGAAAGGTAAGAAAAAATTTAAAAATTAAAAAAATTATATAATAAAATAGAATAAAATAAAGTAAAGAAAATGAAACAGAATAAAAAACTGAGGGACACCTGGTGGCTCAGTCAGTTAAGTGTCCGACTTTGACTCAGGTCATGATCTCATGGTTCATGGGTTCAAGCCTTGAGTCGGGCTCAGAGCTTGGAGCCTGCTTTGTATTCTCTCTCTCTCTCTCTCTCTCTCTCCCTCTCTCTCTCTCTCTCTCTCCCCCCCCGCCCCTCCCCCACTCATGCTGTGTCTCACTTTCTCTCTAAAAAATAAATAAACATTAAAAAAATAAATAATAAAAAATAAAAAATAAATAGAATAAAAAACTTAAGGGTGCCTGGGTGTCTCAGTTGGTTGGACACCTGGCTTCAGTTCGGGTCATGATCTTGCAGTTCATGGGTTCAGGCCCTACATCAGGCTCTGTGCTGTCAGCTCAGAACCTGGAACCTGGTTTGGATTCTGTGTCTCCCCCTCTCTGCCCCTTGCCTGCTCATATTCTCTCTGTCTCTCAAAAGTAAATAAATATTAAAAAAAAATTTTTTAAAGGCACCTGGGTGGCTCAGTTGGTTAAGCATCCGACTTCAGCTCAGGTCATGATCTCATGGTTTGTGAGTTCAAGCCCTGTGTCAGGCCCTGTGCTGACAGCTCAGAGCCTGGAGCCTGCTTTGGATTCTGTGTCTCCCTCTCTCTCTGCCCTTCCCCCACTCGCACTCTGTCTCTGTCTGTCTCTCAAAAATGAATAAACATTAAAAAAATTAAAAAAAAATTTTTTAAAGAATAAAAAACTTTACAAAATTAATATAGTAAAAAATATAATTTTTTAATTTTTAAAAAAGAAAATAAAAATAAAATTTTCTCTTTGTGTATCTAAAGAAAGGGGAAAAATTAAACAAAGACAGAAGCAAATAAAACCCAACAACCCACAACTAATAAATGAACAAGCAAACAGAATAAAACCTGAATGAAATTACATTCAATTTCCCCTAGAACTCAAACTGTGAATTACTCTATAGTCTGTACACTAAGCAGGAGGAAGGACTTGTGCTGATCTTCTTAGGGATGTGCTTAAAGGGTGCAGTTGGGTGGGGCTTAGTGTAATGGCTCTGTTCTCTGCTAGGTGGCACTGCTTAGCTTACTGGGGTGGATCTGTGTGCTGCGCATGCGTGGGCAGTGCATGGGTATGTGTGGGAGGGTGCAAATGGCTTCACCCAGCTCCCTAGTCTCTGGCACAGGAACTTGGTGCTCTCACAGACCCCCAGTCAAACACCCCTCCTTTGTCTCAGGCCTCCGTCCACTCCCTGTCTCTACCTAGTCCATGTCAAGCCACCCCCCTGCCAGGTGGCACCTCCCTCCAAAGTTTTATTTCTCAGATGGGGTTGTTTCAAAACCCCACACTTCAGACACCCCTGCAGCTTGGACCCCCACTGACTCTGGGGGAGGGTCTTGCTGAGCAGTAGACGGCAAAATGTTGTGCCAGAAAACGTTCGTGCAATTGCACAGTAGCAGAGGTTCAGAAATTGTGACAAATCAGAACCAGCTGGCACCAAGTTTTATCGTACTCTGGCGTTTTTGTCCCAATACCAGCAGAGGAGGCTGCTCTCCTGGGTCTGCTGGGACCCTTGCATGGGTGAGGCCATATGGCCTCTACCAAATGCACCGCAAGCAGGAGAACTGCTTTTCTCTATGTGGTACATGGACCCCTCAGACCCCGCTGCCTGCGCCTGGGGATTCGCCCTACTTCCTCACCAGAGCACTGCCAGGCACTGAGCTCGGGAACTTCAGACTCTGCACTCCACTGTTCATAGAATCCTGATGGTATTGAAACCCTCTCCTTTCCTCCCACCATTGGTTTTGGGGAATAGATTTCTTGTTCAGTCCTCTGTGAATGTTTTCACTCTTTCTCTTTCTTTCCAGATACCTTCAGGGGAGTGTTTTTCCTGTACCATGCTCTCCTTTTTCTGTCCTCTCTTCACAAAAACAGCGCCCTTTGCCCCATGGCTTTTCTCTCCCCCAGTTCACCTCTCTGCATCTGTACCTGCTGAGTTTTGTGGCTCAGGTTATGCAGATCGTTGTGTTAATCCTCAGATCAGTTTCCTAGGTGTGCAAACTGGTTTGTTGCTGATCTAGGTGCATTTCAGGGATGATACAAGCTGAGGATCTTCATGCATCTCTGCGTCTTCCCAAACCCCCTCCTCTCTCCAGATTTTGATTTCTAATTCCATTCTTTGACAAAGGAAACAAAGGATCTTTGGAGAAATGGCAGATTTTAGGACTAAGGGAGGAAACATATGAGATAATCCTGGGACATATTATAGTGCCTGTAAGTGAGAAACTGCTCAAAAAACACACATAGGTAAGGGTGTGTCAAAGGAACATGGGAACTAACTAAAAGACTAATCAGGAGCCAAAGCTGGAATAATTTGAACAACAAAATAGTTTTAGTTTATAACCCAAAGTATAAAATAAATATCCATGAATCTTTGGTGATATAAAAATGATCAAATAAATAAATAAGGGAGAACAGGCAAATCTGTGCAGAAAAATTCTAAATGATTGATGTAGAGACTTTTTCCTCAAGGAAGTGGAACATAACTTCCCACTCCCTTAGTGTGGGTTGTGCTAGTAACTTCCTTTCAAAGGCACAATATAGGAAGAACAAACAAAAAAGTAACTTTACAATGGAAAAACTTGGCAAACACTACCTCAAGCCACATCACCAAAATTGACATCAATAGTGATAAGCCATCTTGATAGTGTATACCTTTTTTTTTTTTTTTTAATTTTTTTTTTCAACATTTATTTATTTTTGGGGCAGAGAGACAGAGCATGAACGGGGGAGGGGCAGAGAGAGAGGGAGACACAGAATCGGAAACAGGCTCCAGGCTCTGAGCCATCAGCCCAGAGCCTGATGCGGGGCTCGAACCCATGGACCGCAAGATCGTGACCTGGCTGAAGTTGGACGCCCAACCGACTGTGCCACCCAGGCGCCCTGATAGTGTATACCTTTGATACAATGACTTTAATCTCTGTGGTCTCCCTCCCCCAAACCCATGACCCCAATCTAATTATAAGAACAAGCATCAGATGAAATCACAATGAGGGATATTCTACAAAATGCCTGACCACTACCCTCAAAACTTTCAAGGTCATCAAAACCAAAATTTATTTCACTTAGCATAATACCCTCAAGGTCCATTGATGTTACAAATGGCAGGATTTCACTCTTCTTTATAGCTGAGTAGTAGTCCACATATGAGTGACTGTGAGTAAGTTCTTTGTCATTCATTTTCTTTATTGATGGATACTTAGGTTGTTTCCATATTTGGGCTATTGTATATAATGTTGCAGTGAACATGCATATATCTTTTTAAACTGGTGTTTTCATATTCTTTGGGTAGATACCAGAAGTAGATTTTCTGGATCATATGGTGATTCTATTTTTAATTTTTAAAGGACTCTCCATGCTATTGTCCATAGTGGCTTCACAAATTTACATTCTCACCAACACTATACAACGGCTCCCTTTTCTACATATACTTGCCAACACTTGTTATTTCTTGTCATTTTGATAATAGTCATTCTGATAGGTATGAGGTTGTGTATTATTGTGATTTTGATTTGCATTTCCCTGATGATGAGTGATGTTGAGCATCTTTTCATGTGACTGTTGGCCATCTGTATGTCTTCTCTGGAAAAATGTCTATTCAGATCCTCTGCCCATTAAATTTTTTTTTTAAAGATTGATTATTTTTGAGAGAGACAGAGACAGAGACAAAGTGGGGGGGGGGGGCGGTGGGGAGGGACAGAGAGAGAGGGAGACACAGAATCTGAAGCAGGCTCCAGGCTCTGAGCTGTCAGCACAGAGCCCAATGCAGGGCTCGAACCCACGAACCATGAAAACATGATCTGAGTTGAAGTCAGTTGCTTAACCGACTGAGCCAACCAGGTGCCTCCTTTACCCATTTTTAATTGGATTTTTTTAAATTGAGTTCTTTGAGTTCTTTACACATATTTTGGATATTAACCCCTTATTAGATATATTATTTGCAAATATCTTTTCCCATTCAGTAGGTTGCCTTTTTGCTTTATTGATTATTTCCTTCACTGTGCAAAAGCTTTTTATTTTGATGTAGTCTCATTTGTTTATTTGCTTTTATTGCCCTTGCCTTTGGAATTAGACCCAGAAAACATCACTAAGACCAATGTTGAAGAGTTTACTGTTTGTTTTCTTCTAGAAATTGTTTCAGGTCATACATTCAAATATTTAATCCATTTGAAGTCATTTTTCTGAATGGTGTAAGATAGGGGTCTAGTTTTAATCTTTTTCATGTAGTTGCCCAGTTTTCCCAACACCATTTATTGATGAGAGTCCTTTCTCAATTGTATATTCTTATCTCCTTTTTATAAATTTTATAATTCTTTTAAAATCTCCCTTATAATCTGCTTTCAAAAATTTATTTATTTATTTATTTATTTATTTATTTATTTATTTAAGATAGAGACTGCATGAGCAAGGGGAGGGGCAGAGAGAGAGAAGGAGAGAGAGAATCCCAAGCAGGCTCTGTGCTGTCAGTGCGGAGCCTGACATGGGGCTTGATCCCATTAACTGTGAATTCATAACCTGAGCTAAAATCAAGAGGTAGACACTTGACTGAGCTACCCAGATACCCCCAAAATCACCTTTAAATAAGTTAGTTGGCCATATGTGCATGGGTTTATTTCTGGGCTCTCTATTCTGTTCCATTGATCTATGTTTCTGTTTGTATTTCAATGCCATACTGTTTGATTACTATGGATTTGTAGGATAGTTTGATATCAGGGAATATGATACCTCCAGCTTTGTTCTTTTTCAAGATTTCTTTGATAATTCAGTCTTTTGTGGTTCCATATAAATTTTAGAATTATTTGTTCTAGTTCTGTAAAAATAATGCCATTGAAATTCTGATATGGTTTGCTTTGAATCTGTAGATTTCTTTAGGTAGTATGGACATTTTAATTACATTAATTCTTTCAATCTATCAGTACAAAAATATCTTTCCATTTTTTTGGTGTCTTCTTCAATTTCTTTCCTCGTTGTTTTATAGTTTTCAGTGTACTGCATCCCACAGATTTTTGTATGTTGTATCTATTTTCATTTGTGTCTAGGTATCTTTTAGTTTCTCCTAGACCCATTAGTTATTTAGTAGCATGTTATTTAATTTCCACATTTTTTTCCAGTTTTCATCTTGTATTTGATTTCTTATTTCATTGTAGTCAGAAAAAAAATGTTCAGTATGATTTTAATCTTCCTGATTTATTAAGACTTGTTTTGTGGCCTAATTATCCTAGAGAATATTTTGTGTGCATTTGAGAAAACTGCATTTTTCCTTTATATGTAATGTTCTGTATATATCTATTAAGTTCAATTGGTCTAATGTGCCATTTAAGGCACATTCCTTATTGATTTTCTGTCTGGAACTTCTATCCATTGATGTAAGTGGGTGTTAAGTCCCTACTATTATTGTATTCCAGTCATTTTTTCCTTTTATCTGTTAATATTTCCATTATATATTTGGATGCTCCTATGTTGACTACATAATATGTTTACAAATATTATATTTTCTTGCTGGATTGACCACTTCATCATTATTTAATGCTATTCTTTGTTTTTTATTATAGTCTTTGTTTTACAGCCTATTTTGTCTGAAAGGTGTATAGCTACATCAGCTTTCTTTTTGTTCCCATTTGCTTGGAATATCTTTTTCTCTCTGTTTACTTTTAGTCTATGTCCTTACTTCTTTTTTTTTAAAGTTTATTTATTTATTTTGGGAGAGTGGGAGAGAGGCAGTGAGAGAGGGAGAGAGAATTCCAAGCAGACCCCACTCTGTCAGTGCAGAGCCCAACACGGGGCTCAATCTCACAAACCATGAGATCATGACCTGAGCTGAGATCAGGAGTTGGATACTTAACCAACTGAGCCACACAGGAGCCCCTCTGTGTCCTTACTTCTAAAGTGAGTCTTCTTTTAGGCAGCATATAGATGAGTCTTGTTTTTTCCTCCATTCAGCCACTCTATGTCTTTTGATTAGAGAATTTAGTCCATTTACTAAATTTAGGACTAATAGTCCATTTACTTACCTGTATTTATTTATTTATTGCCATTTTGTTAAAAGTAAGTATTTATTGCCATTTTGTTAAAAAAAATTTTTCCTGGCTGTTTTAATAGCTCCTTTCTATTCCTTTCTTCTCTTTATCTCCTTCCTTCTGGTATGACAACTTTCTTTAGTGTTAGGTTTAGATTCCTCTCTCATTTTCCTTTGTGTGTTTTCTGTGAGTTTTCACTTTGTGGTTTCTGTAAGGTTCACATATATTGTCCTATGTATATAACATTTTGAGTTGGTAGCAATTTAAATTGGAATCCATTCCAAACTCTACATTTTTACCATGCCTCCCCCCACCACATTTTATGTTTTTGACGATACATTTTACATCTTTTAATTTTATGTATCCCTAAAGTATAACTATTGCATTTTTATTTAATTTTACTACTTTTGTCTTTTCACCTTCATACTAGTTTTATAAGTGATTAATCTACTACCTTTACTATAAATTTACCTTTTTATATGGAGACTTTTACTTTCTTGTTAATAATTTGTGTCGTATTTTTGCAGCTTAAAGACATTCCTTTAACATTTCTTGTAAGGCCAGGTTAGTGGTGATGAACTCCTTTAGCTTTTGCTTATCTGGAAAACTTTGTTTTAAATGTTTATTTATTTATTTTGAGAGAGAGAGCGAGAGAGCACTATGGCATGAGTGAGGGAGGGTTAGAGAGAGGGGAAGAGATAATCCCAAGCAGGCTCCAAGTTGTCAGCATGGAGCCCGACATGGGGCTCGATCTCATGAACTGTGAGATCATGACCTGAGCCAAAATCAAGAGTCAAACGCTTAACTGACTGAGCCACCCAGGTGCCCTTGGAAAACTCTTTATCTCTCCTATTCTGAATGATCACCTTGACAAGTAGAGTGGTTTTGATTGGGAATTCTTTCCTTTCAGCACTTTGTGTCATGCCACTGACTTCTAGCTTGCAATGTTTCTGCTGAAATATCTGCTATAAGCCTTATACAGTTTCCCTTGTATGTAACAAATTGTTATTCTCTTGCTCCTTTTATGATTCTCTACCTTTAACTTTTGACATTTTACTTATAAATGATATGGATCTCCTTGGGATCAAGTTTTTAGAACTCTTTGGGCTTCCTGGACCCGAATGTCTGTTTTCTTCCCCAGATTAGGCAAATTTTCAGTAATTCTTTCTTTTCTTTTTTTATTATTATTAAAAATTTTAATGTTTATTAATTTTGAGAGAGCGTGAGAGAGAGTCAGTGAGCAAGGGAGAGCAGAGAGAGGGAGACACAGAATCTGAAGCAGGCTCCAGGCTCTGAGCTTTCAGCAGCCCGATGTGGGACTTGAACTCACAAACCACAAGATCGGGACCTGAGCTGAAGTTGGATGCCTAACTGACTGAGCCACCCAGGCACCCCAATAGAGCCAATTATTTCTTCAAATATGTTTTCTTCTTCTTTCTCTCTTTCTTCTCCTTCTGGAATTCCTAGCAATGTAAATGTTATTCTGCTTGGTTGTCCTTTACATCCTTCAGTTATCTTCACTCTTTTAGATTCTTTTTTCTTTTTGCTGTTCTATCTGATTGAGTTCCATTGCTTGGTCTTCCACCTCACTGTTCTGTTTCATCAGTCTGCTGTTAAACCTCTCTAATGTATTTTTCAGTTTGGTCATTGTATTCTTCAGCTCTTGACTTCTGTTTAGTACTTTCTTACATTTTCTATCTCCCTGTTTTTTTTTAATTTTATTTCATCTTTTCTTTATTCATTCAATAGATGCGTATGAACTTTTGGGAGCAAGTGTATATGATAGATACTGGAGATACATAGAATTGAAGACAGAATTAAAGACAGAATTGACATTAACCTATAAGTATACAAGTCATTATTGCCATAACTTCTGCAAAGGATGGAAATCACAGCATGCTATAAATGAGTAAATAAAGAAATCTAAGCTGCCCAAGGACACATAGGAAAGGTATTCTAAAATGTAATATTATGTCCAGGTTCTGTTCTCTAGGAGGAAGTTAGCTGGGTGTAGAAGTGATGGAAAGTCATTGTAGGTGAAGGAAACAGCCTGAAAATAGTCCTAAGTTAAAATGGCTGATACCTGGAAGAATTTGAAAGAAAGCCAGTGTGAATGTAATGTTATGAAAAGAGCAAAATTCCAGAGGCACCTGGGTTTTGAAGACCAGTTAAGGATACAAACCTATGTCTTAATGCCATGAAATAACTTTGAGTCATGGAAGAAACATTGAGAATTGCATTTTAATCACACCACTCTGGGTGCTTGCAGAGAGTGCATTCAGTGGAGGAAAGAATTTATACAGTGGTTTAGGATCAATAGAAAGATGTTGCCTAGAGGAAGCGAGAAATGTTGGTGTTTTGAATTGGGAGAGAATACTTAAGATTACAATCAATGAATATGGGATTCCCAATTTAACATGCGCTGTCTGCTCCTCAACACTCACAACCAAATCAGATTTAGCTGATAATTGCAATAAGGATTACAAGCTTACCAGAGGCAAATTTAACTGTTGTAAAAATTTAACTGTTTTATGTGAAGCACTTGGAAAGAAAAAGTTACATGAAATATAAAAGCAAGGAATATGCTCCTATTTTTATTTATTGAGGTTTGAAAGTCAACTGTGCAAACTTAGGGTATTTCTTAGAGCATTTGGTTTCAAGCCTGCTTTATGTAGTTCTTTTTTAAAAAATATTTAATATAGTTTATTGTCAAGTTAGCTAACCTACAGTGTATCCAGTGTGCTCTTGGCTTCAGGAGTAGATTCCTGTGATTCATCACTTACATAAAACACCCAGTGCACATCCCAACAAGTGCCCTCCTCAATGCCCATCACCCATTTTCCCTGCCCCTGCCCCCCTTTCCACCCTCAGTTTGTTCTTTGTGCCTCCCTCTTTGTTTGTAACTATATATATGTTTTTCTTTCCCCCATGGCCTTCTGTTAAGTTTCTCAACTCCCACATATAAGTGAAAACATATGATATCTGTCTTTCTTTGACTTATGTCACTTAGCACAATACCCTCCAGTTCAATCCACATTGTTGCAAATGGCAAGATGTCATTCTTTTTCATTGCCAAGTAGTATTCCATCATGTATACATACCACATCTTCTTTATCCATTCATCAGTCGATGGACATTTGGGGTCTTTCCAAAATTTGGCTATTGTTGACAGTGCTGCTGTAAACATTGAGGTACATGTGCCCCTATGAATCAGCATTCCTGTATCTGTCTCCTTGTTTTGAAGTTGTCACGCTGTTCATCCATTCTTTTCCCTAGTTTGGTGAACATTTTATGACTCTTTATCAGGTAGATCAGTCATCTCCATTTCATGAAGGTCTTTTTCTGAGGTTTTTGCTTTGTTCTTTTGTTTGTTTTACTTTTTTAAATTTTTATTTAAATTCCAGATAATTAACATACAGTGTAATATTAGATTCAGGTGTAGAAATTTAGTGATTCAAAAACTCCATACATCACTTGGTGCTCATCACAAGTACACTCCTTAATTTAATCCTCATCACCTATTTCACCCATCACTCCATCCACTTTCTCTCTGGTAACCATCAGTTTGTTCTCTATAGTTAAGAGTTTGTTTTTTGGTTTCTCTCTCTCTCTCTCTCTCTCTCTCACTTTCTTTTCCCCTTATGATCATTTGTTTCGTTTCTTAAATTCCACATATGAACGAAATCAGGTGTTATTTTTCTTTCTGTGACTGACTTATTTTGCTTAACATTATACTCAATAGCTCCATCCACGTCATTGCAAATGGGAAGATTTTGTTCTTTTTCGTGGCTGAATAATATACATATATATGATGTATATGATATATGAACACCCCATGTTCTTTATCCATTCTTCAATTGATAGACATTTGGGCTGTTTCCATATATTGGCTATTGTAAATAATGCTGCTATAAATCTAGGGGTGTCCCATTGAAGTAGTGTTTTTGTGTTCTTTGGGTAAATATCTAGTAGTGCAATTGCTGGATCATAAAGAAGTTCTATTTTTAACTTTTTGAGGAACCTCCATACTGTTTTCCGGAATGGCTATACCAGTGTCCATTCCCACCAACAGTGCAAGAGGGTTCCTTTTTTTCCACATCCTTGCCAACACCTGTTGTTTCTTGTGTTGTTGATTTTAGCCATTCTGACAGGTGTGAGAGGATATCTCATTGTAGCTTTGATCTGCATTACCTTGATGGTAAGTGATGATGAGCATCTTTCCATGTGCATGTTGGCCATCTGGATGTTGCCTTTGAAGAAATGTCTATTCATGTCTTCTGCCTATTTTGTAAAAAGTTTATTTATTTCTAGAGAGAGAGAGAGAAGGAGGGAGGAGCAGAGAGATAGAGGGAGAAAGAGAATCCCAAACAGGCTCTGCACTGTCAGCACAGAACCTGATGTAGGGCTTGAACCCACAAACCGTGAGATCATGACCTGAGCCTAAATCAAGAGTTGGTCACTAAACTGACTGAACCACTCATTTCTGCCCACTGTTAAAAGGATTGCTTTTTGGGCATTGAGTTTGATAAGTTCTTCATATACTTTGGATACCAACCCTTTATTGGCTATGTCATATGCAAATATCTTCTTCCATCCCATAGGTTGCTTTTTAGCTTTGTTGATTGTTTCCTTCACTGTGTAAAAGCTTTTTATTTTGATGTAGTCCCAATAGTTTATTTTTGTTTTTGTTTCCTTTGCCTCAGGGCACCTATCTAGGAAAAAGTTGCTCTGTCCAAAGTCAGAGAAGTTACTGCCTATGCTCTCCTCTAGGACTTTTATGGTTTCAGGTCTCACATTTAGGTCTTTCATCCACTTTGAATTTATTTTTGTGTATGGTGTATGAAAGTGGTCCAGTTTCATTCTTTTGCATGTTGCTATCCAATTTTCTCAACACCATTCGTTGAAGAGACTTTTTTGTTGTTGTTGTTGTTGTTTTGTTTTGTTTTCCATTGGATATTCCTGCCTCCTGTGTTGAAGTTTAATTGACTATCTATATAATTGTAGGTTTATTTCCTGGTTTCCTATTCTGTTCCATTGATCTATGTGTCTATTTTTGTCTAGTACCATACTGTTTTGATTACTATAGCTTTGAAGTCTGGAATTATGATGCTTTCAGCTTTGAATTTCTTTTTCAAGATTGCTTTGGCTATTTGGGGGTCTTTTGTGGTTCCACAGAAATTTTAGGATTGTTTGTTCTAGTTCTATAAAAAATGTTGTTGGTATTTATTAGAGATTGCATTGAATCTGTAGATTTTTTTGGGTACCATGAACATTTAAACAATATTTGTTCTTCCAATCCATGAGCATGAATGTCTTTCCATTTCTTTGTGTCATCTTCAATTTCTTTCATCAGTGTTTCATAATTTTCGGAGTACAGGTCACCTCTTTGGTTAGGTTTATTCTTACATATCTAATTATTTGTGCAATTGTAAATGGGATTGTTTTCTCAATTTCTCCTTCTACTGTTTCATTATTGCTGTATAGAAATGCAACAGGGATGCCTGGGTGGCTCAGTCGGTAAAGTGTCAGACTTCAGCTCAGGTCATGATTTTGTGGTTCATGAGTTCTAGCCCCACAACGGCCTCTGTGCTGACAGCTCAGAGCTGGGAGCCTGCTTTGGATTCTGTCTCCCTCTCTCTCTGCCCCGCCCCCACTCATGTTCTGTCTCTCTCTCTGTCAAAAATAAATAAAAACATTAAAAAAATAAAAATAAATTAAAAAAAAAGAAATGCAACAGATTTCTGTATATTGATTTTGTACCCTGCAACTTTACTGAATTTGTTTATCAGTTCTAGCAGGTTTTGGTGGAGTCTTGGGTTTTCCATGTATAGTATCATGTCATCTGCAAATAGTGAAAGATTTACTTCTTCCTTACCAATTTGGATGCCTTTTATTTCTTTTTTGTTGTCTGATTGCTGTGGCTAGGACTTCCAGCACTCTGTTGAATAAAAGTGATTTGAGTGGACATCCTTGTCTTGTTCCTGACCTTAGGTGAAAAGCTCTGTTTTTTCTCATGAAGGATAATGTTAGCTGTGGATTTTTTACATATGGCCTTTATTATGTTGAGGTATGTTCCCTCTAAACCTACTTTGTTCAGGATTTTTATCATGAATGTTGTTGTACTGTCAAGTGCTTTTTCTGCATCTATTTATATGATCATATGGCCCTTATCCTTTCTCTTATTGATGTGATGTATTACACTGATTGATTTGTGAATATTAAACCACTCTTGCAGCCCAGGAATTAATCCCATTTGATCATGGTGAATGATTTTTTTAATGTATTGTTGTATTTGGTTTGCTAGTATTTTGTTGAGGATTTTTGTGTCTCTGGTCATCAAATATATTGGCCTGTAGTTCACTTTTTTTGTGTGTCGCATCGATCTAGTTTTAGTTTCAGGGTAGTTCTTACCTCATAGAATGAATTTGGAAGTTTTCTTTCCCTTTCTGTTTTTTGGAATAGTTTTAGAAGAATAGGTATTAATTCTTCTTTAAATGTTTGGTAGAATTTGCCTGTGATGCAATCTGGTGCATGACTTTTGTTTTTTGGGAGTTTTTTGATTACTGATTCAAATTTTTTTTCTGACAATTGTTCAAATATTTTATTTCTTCCTGTTGCAGTTTTGGTAGGTTATATGTTTCCTAGAATTTATCCATTTCTTCTAGGTTGCCCAATTTGTTGGTATATACTTTATCATAGTATTTACTTACAATTGTTCATAATATTTACTTATAATTTCTGTGGTGTTGGTTGTTATTTCTCCTGACTCATTTGTTATCATATTTGAATCCTTTCTCTTTTTTTTCTTGATAAGTCTGGCTAAGGGGTTATAAATTTTATTAATTTTTTTTCTAAGAACTGTTCCTGGTTTCATTATTCTGTTCTATTGTGGGTTTTTTTTTGTTTGTTTGTTTCTTTGTTGTTGTTTTTTTCTATATCATTTGTTTCTGAGCTAATCTTTATTTCTTCCTTCTGTTGGTTTTAAGGTTTTGTTTGTTGTTCCTTTCCTAGCTCCTTTTGGTGTAAGGTTAGATTGTTTATTTGAAATTTTTCTTGTTTTTTTTTGTGATAAGTCTGTATTGCTATAAACTTCCCTCTTAGAACGACTTTTGCTGCATACCAAATGTTTTGGACTGTTGTGTTTTCATTTTCATTTGTTTCCACATATTTTTTTATTTGTTCTTGGATTTCCTGATTGACATTTATTATTTAGTAGTATGTTAATTAATTTCCTTGTATTTGTGGTCTTTACAGATTTTTTCTTGTGGCTGATTTCTACTTTCATAGCATTGTAGTCAGAAAAGAGGCATAGTAGGAATTCAATCTTTTTTAATTTCTTGAGGCTTGTTTTGTGACCTTATATGTGATCTATTCTAGAGAATAACCCATGTGTGCTTGAAAAGAGAGTGTATTCTGCTGTTTTAGGATGGAATATTCTGAATATATCTATTAAATTCATCTGGTCCACTGTGTCATTCAAAACCATTATTTTCTTGTTGATTTTATGTTAAGATGATCTATTGATGTAAGTGGGGTATTAAAGTCCCCTACTATAATTGCATTATTATCAGTTAGATCCTCTATGTATGTTATTAACTGTTTTTTGTATTTGGGCACTCCCAGGTTGGTTGCATAAATATTTACAATCGTTATTTCTTCTTGTTGGATTGTCCCATTTATTATTATATAGTGTCCTTCTTTGTCTCTTATTACAGTCATTGTTTTAACATCTATTTTGTCTGATGTAAGTATTGCTATACAGCTTTCTTTTGACATCCATTTGCCCAATAAATATTTCTCTATCCCCTTACTTTCAGTCTGCAGGTGTCTTTAGGTCTAAAATGAGTATCTTGTAAGCAGCATATAGATGGGTCTTGTTATTGTTGTTGTTTTTCCATTATATTACCCTTTGTCTTTTGATTGGAGCATTTGGTCCATTTACATTCAAAGTAATTATCGATAAGTATTTATTGCCACTTTAATACCTGTTTTGTAGTTGTTTCTGAAGATTTTCTCTGATCTTGTCTTTCTGTCTTTCATGATTTACTGGTTTTCTTTAGTGATATATTTGGATATCTATGTATCTCTATCTATCTATCTATCTATCTATCTATCTATCTATCATCTATCTATTTTTACAGATTTTATTTTTAAGTAATCTTTACACCCAATATGGGGCTGAAACTCACAAGGAGATCAAGATTTGCATGCTCTACAGACTGAGCCAGGCATGTGCTCCTCTTTCTCTTTATTCTTTGCATATTTATTAGTTGTTTTTGGTTTGTGGTTAGCATTAGGTTTGCATATAACATCTTCTGCATATAGCAGTCTATATTAGGCTGATGGTCATTTAACTTTGAATCCGTTCTTACTCCTCTCATCACCTTGTTTTAGGTATATTGTGTCATCTTTTACATCCTTTTATTTTGTGAGTTCCTTGACTGATATTTTACAAAAATATTAATTTTTACTGCTTTTTTTGTTTCCTACCTTAATGCTGTCACTTTTGGTCTTTTCACTCAAAGAGTCCCCTTTAATATTTCTTGCAGGGCTGGTTTAGTGGTCATGAACTCTTAGTTTTTGTTTGTCTGGGAAACTCTTTATCTCTCCTTCTATTCTGAATGATGGCCTTTGTGGACAGGGTATTCTTGGCTGCAGATTTTTCCTATTCTGTACTTTAACTACACCATGCCACTCCCTTCTGGCTTGGAAAATTTCTGCTGAAGAATCCCCTGATATCCTTAAGGAGTTTCCCTTCTTTTCACTTGCTTTAAAATGTCTTTCTTTCTTTTTTGTGTGTGTTTATTTATGAGAGAGAGAGAGAGAGAGAGAGAGAGAGAGAGAGAGAGAGAGAGAGAATGAATGAGGGAGAGGGGTAGAGAGAGAGGGAGACACAGAATCCCAAGCAGGCTCCAGGCTCTGAGCTGTCAGCACAGAGCCCAACGTGAGGCTCGAACTCATCAACTATGAAATCATGACCTGAGCTGAAGTCACATGCTTAACTGACTGAGCCACCCAGGCACCCTTTAAAACAAATTAAAAAATTTTTTCTTTATCACTATATTTTGCCATTTTAATTATAATATGTCTTGTTATGGATCTGCTTTTGTTGATTTTGTTGGGGGTTGTCTGTGCCTCCTGGATCGGGATATCTGTTTCCTTCCCTAGATTGAGGAAGTTTTTAGCTACTATCTCTTTAAATAAGTTTCTTCCCTCTTTTCTCTCTCTTTTTCTTCTGGGACTCCTATACGAATTTTATTAAGTTTGATGGAGTCACAGAGTTCCCTAATTCTCTTCTCATTTTGCATAATTCTTCTTTCTCTCTTTTGTTCAGTTTGATTATCTTCCATTACTCTGTCTTCTAGGTCATTAATTCATTCCTCTGCTTCTTCCATTCTGCTATTTATTCCATCAACTGTATTTCTCTCTTGTTTTATTGAACACT